>NC_092089.1:86470926-86675926 GCF_045679555.1 Salvelinus alpinus | reverse complement strand
CTCATCGACGGGTCACTCTTTCTCATCGACGGGTCACTCTTTCTCATAGACGGGCCACTCTTTCTCATAGACGGGTATCTCTTTCTCATAGACGGGCCACCCTTTCTCATAGACGGGTCTCTCTTTCTCATAGACGGGTCACTCTTTCTCATCGACGGGTCACTCTTTCTCATAGACGGGTCTCTCTTTCTCATAGACGGGTCTCTCTTTCTCATAGACGGGTCACTCTTTCTCATAGACGGGTCACTATTTCTCATAGACGGATCATTCTATCTAATAGACGGGTTATTCTTTCTCATAGACGGGTCACTCTTTCCCATAGACGGGTCACTCTTTCTCACAGACGGGTCACTCTTTCTCATAGACGGGTCACTCTTTCTCATAGACGGGTCACTCTTTCTCATAGACGGGTCACTTTTTCTCATAGACGGGTCACTCTTTCTCATAGACGGGTCACTCTTTCTCATAGACGGGTCACTCTTTCTCATAGACGGGTCACTCTTTCTCATTGACGGGTCACTCTTTCTCATAGACGGGTCACTCTTTCTCATAGACGGGTCTCTCTTTCTCATAGACGGGTCACTCTTTCTCATAGACGGGTTACTCTTTCTCATAGACGGGTCTCTCTTTCTAATTAACGGGTCACTCTTTCTCATAGACGGGTCACTCTTTCTCATAGACGGGTCACTCTTTCTCATAGACGGGTCACTCTTTCTCATAGACGGGTCACTCTTTCTCATAGACGGGTCACTCTTTCTAATAGACGTGTCTCATTTCATCATAGACGGGCCACTCTTTCTCATAGACGGGCCACTCTTTCTCATAGACGGATCACTCTTTCTCATAGAATGGTCACTCTTTCTCATAGACGGGCCACTCTTTCTCATAGACGGGTATCTCTTTCTCATAGACGGGCCACCATTTCTCATATACGGGTCTCTCTTTCTCATAGACGGGTCACTCTTTCTCATAGACGGGTCACTCTTTCTCATAGACGGGTCCTTCTTTCTCATAGATGGGTCTCTCTTTCTCAGAGACGGGTCACTCTTTCTCATAGACGGGTCACTCTTTCTCATAGACGGGTCACTCTTTCTCATAGACGGGCCACTCTTTCTCATAGACGGGTATCTCTTTCTCATAGACGGGCCACCCTTTCTCATAGACGGGTCTCTCTTTCTCATAGACGGGTCACTCTTTCTCATCGACGGGTCACTCTTTCTCATCGACGGGTCACTCTTTCTCATCGACGGGCCACTCTTTCTCATAGACGGGTATCTCTTTCTCATAGACGGGCCACCCTTTCTCATAGACGGGTCTCTCTTTCTCATAGACGGGTCACTCATTCTCATCGACGGGTCACTCTTTCTCATAGACGGGTCTCTCTTTCTCATAAACGGGTCTCTCTTTCTCGTAGACGGGTCACTCTTTCTCATAGACGGGTCACTCTTTCTCATAGACGGGTCATTCTATCTAATAGACGGGTTATTCTTTCTCATAGACGGGTCACTCTTTCCCATAGACGGGTCTCTCTTTCTCATAGACTGGTCTCTCTTTCTCATAGACGGGTCACTCTTTCTCATAAACTGGTCACTCTTTCTCATAGACGGGGCAATCTTTCTAATTAACGGGTTACTCTTTCTAATAGACGGGTTGTTCTTTCTGATAGACGAGTCACTCTTTCACATAGACATGTCACTCTTTCTCACAGACGGACCACTCTTTCTCATAGACGGGCCACTCTTTCTCATAGACAGGCCACTCTTTCTCATAGACGGGCCACTCTTTCTCATAGACGGGCCACTCTTTCTCATAGACGGGTCTCTCATTCTCATAGACGGGTCAGTCTTTCTCATAGACGGGTCACTCTTTCTCATAGACGGGTCACTCTTTCTCATAGACGGGTTATTCTTTCTCATAGACGGGTCACTCTTTCTCATAGACGGGTCACTCTTTCCCATAGACGGGTCTCTCTTTCCCATAGACGGGTCTCTCTTTCTCATAGACGGGTCACTCTTTCTCATAGACGGGTCACTCTTTCTCATAGACGGGTCACTCTTTCTCATAGACGGGTCATTCTATCTAATAGACGGGTTATTCTTTCTCATAGACGGGTCACTCTTTCCCATAGACGGGTCTCTCTTTCTCATAGACGGGTCTCTCTTTATCATAGACGGGTCACTCTTTCTCATAAACGGGTAACTCTTTCTCATAAACGGGTCACTCTTTCTCATAGACCGGCACGCTTTCTCAGAGACGGGCCACTCTTTCTCAGACGGGCCACTCTTTCTCATAGACGGGCCACTCTTTCTCATAGACGGGCCATTCTTTCTCATAGACGGGTCACTCTTTCCCATAGACGGGTCACTCTTTCTCATAGACGGGTCTCTCTTTCTCATAGACGGGTTATTCTTTCTCATAGACGGGCCACTCTTTCTCATAGACGGGCCACTCTTTCTCATAGACGGGTCTCTCATTCTCATAGACGGGTCAGTCTTTCTCATAGACGGGTCACTCTTTCTCATAGACGGGTCACTCTTTCTCATAGACGGGTTATTCTTTCTCATAGACGGGTCACTCTTTCTCATAGACGGGTCACTCTTTCCCATAGACGGGTCTCTCTTTCCCATAGACGGGTCTCTCTTTCTCATAGACGGGTCACTCTTTCTCATAGACGGGTCACTCTTTCTCATAGACGGGTCACGCTTTCTCATAGACGGGTCATTCTATCTAATAGACGGGTTATTCTTTCTCATAGACAGGTCACTCTTTCCCATAGACGGGTCTCTCTTTCTCATAGACGGGTCACTCTTTCTCATAGACGGGCCACTCTTTCTCATAGACGGGTCTCTCATTCTCATAGACGGGTCAGTCTTTCTCATAGACGGGTCACTCTTTCTCATAGACGGGTCACTCTTTCTCATAGACGGGTTATTCTTTCTCATAGACGGGTCACTCTTTCTCATAGACGGGTCACTCTTTCCCATAGACGGGTCTCTCTTTCCCATAGACGGGTCTCTCTTTCTCATAGACGGGTCACTCTTTCTCATAGACGGGTCACTCTTTCTCATAGACGGGTCACTCTTTCTCATAGACGGGTCATTCTATCTAATAGACGGGTTATTCTTTCTCATAGACGGGTCACTCTTTCCCATAGACGGGTCTCTCTTTCTCATAGACGGGTCTCTCTTTATCATAGACGGGTCACTCTTTCTCATAAACGGGTAACTCTTTCTCATAAACGGGTCTCTCTTTCTCATAGACCGGCACGCTTTCTCAGAGACGGGCCACTCTTTCTCAGACGGGCCACTCTTTCTCATAGACGGGCCACTCTTTCTCATAGACGGGCCATTCTTTCTCATAGACGGGTCACTCTTTCCCATAGACGGGTCACTCTTTCTCATAGACGGGTCTCTCTTTCTCATAGACGGGTCACTCTTTCTCACAGACGGGTCACTCTTTCTCACAGACGGGTCACTCTTTCTCATAGACGGGTCACTCTTTCTCATAGACGGGTCACTCTTTCTCATAGACGGGTCACTCTTTCTCATAGACGGGTCACTCTTTCTCATAGACGGGTCACTCTTTCTCATAGACGGGTCACTCTTTCTCATAGACGGGTCACTCTTTCTCATTGACGGGTCACTCTTTCTCATAGACGGGTCTCTCTTTCTCATAGACGGGTCACTCTTTCTCATAGACGGGTTACTCTTTCTCATAGACGGGTCTCTCTTTCTAATTAACGGGTCACTCTTTCTCATAGACGGGTCACTCTTTCTCATAGACGGGTCACTCTTTCTCATAGACGTGTCTCACTTTCTCATAGACGGGCCACTCTTTCTCATAGACGGCCCACTCTTTCTCATAGACGGGTCACTCTTTCTCATAGACGTGTCTCACTTTCTCATAGACGGGCAACTCTTTCTCATAGACGGCCCACTCTTTCTCATAGACGGATCACTCTTTCTCATAGACAGGTCACTCTTTCTCATAGACGTGCCACCCTTTCTCATAGACGGGTCTCTCTTTCTCATAGACGGGTCACTCTTTCTCATCGACGGGTCACTCTTTCTCATAGACGGGCCACTCTTTCTCATAGACGGGTATCTCTTTCTCATAGACGGGCCACCCTTTCTCATAGACGGGTCTCTCTTTCTCATAGACGGGTCACTCTTTCTCATCGAGGGGTCACTCTTGCTCATAGACGGGTCTCTCTTTCTCATAGACGGGTCTCTCTTTCTCATAGACGGGTCACAACTTTCTCATAGACGGGTCACTCTTTCTCATAGACGGGTCATTCTATCTAATAGACGGGTTATTCTTTCTCATAGACGGGTCACTCTTTCTCATAGACGGGTCACTATTTCTCATAGACGGGTCATTCTATCTAATAGACGGGTTATTCTTTCTCATAGACGGGTCACTCTTTCCCATAGACGGGTCACTCTTTCTCACAGACGGGTCACTCTTTCTCATAGACGGGTCACTCTTTCTCATAGACGGGTCACTCTTTCTCATCGACGGGTCACTCTTTCTCATAGACGGCCCACTCTTTCTCATAGACGGATCACTCTTTCTCATAGACAGGTCACTCTTTCTCATAGACGGGCCACTCTTTCTCATAGACGGGTATCTCTTTCTCTTAGACGGGCCACCCTTTCTCATAGACGGGTCTCTCTTTCTCATAGACAGGTCACTCTTTCTCATAGACGGGTCACTCTTTCTCATAGACGGGTCCTTCTTTCTCATAGACGGGTCTTCTCTTTCTCATAGACGGGTCACTCTTTCTCATAGACGGGTCACTCTTTCTCATAGACGGGTCACTCTTTCTCATAGACGGGCCACTCTTTGTCATAGACGGGTATCTCTTTCTCATAGACGTGCCACCCTTTCTCATAGACGGGTCTCTCTTTCTCATAGACGGGTCACTCTTTCTCATCGACGGGTCACTCTTTCTCATAGACGGGCCACTCTTTCTCATAGACGGGTATCTCTTTCTCATAGACGGGCCACCCTTTCTCATAGACGGGTCTCTCTTTCTCATAGACGGGTCACTTTTTCTCATCGACGGGTCACTCTTGCTCATAGACGGGTCTCTCTTTCTCATAGACGGGTCTCTCTTTCTCATAGACGGGTCACTCTTTCTCATAGACGGGTCACTCTTTCTCATAGACGGGTCATTCTATCTAATAGACGGGTTATTCTTTCTCATAGACGGGTCACTCTTTCTCATAGACGGGTCACTATTTCTCATAGACGGGTCATTCTATCTAATAGACGGGTTATTCTTTCTCATAGACGGGTATCTCTTTCTCATAGACGGGCCACCCTTTCTCATAGACGGGTCTCTCTTTCTCATAGACGGGTCACTCTTTCTCATCGACGGGTCACTCTTTCTCATAGACGGGTCTCTCTTTCTCATAGACGGGTCTCTCTTTCTCATAGACGGGTCACTCTTTCTCATAGACGGGTCACTATTTCTCATAGACGGGTCATTCTATCTAATAGACGGGTTATTCTTTCTCATAGACGGGTCACTCTTTCCCATAGACGGGTCACTCTTTCTCACAGACGGGTCACTCTTTCTCATAGACGGGTCACTCTTTCTCATAGACGGGTCACTCTTTCTCATAGACGGGTCACTCTTTCTCATAGACGGGTCACTCTTTCTCATAGACGGGTCACTCTTTCTCATTGACGGGTCACTCTTTCTCATAGACGGGTCTCTCTTTCTCATAGACGGGTCACTCTTTCTCATAGACGGGTTACTCTTTCTCATAGACGGGTCTCTCTTTCTAATTAACGGGTCACTCTTTCTCATAGACGAGTCACTCTTTCTCATAGACGGGTCACTCTTTCTCATAGACGGGTCACTCTTTCTCATAGATGGGTCACTCTTTCTCATAGACGGGTCACTCTTTCTCATTGACGGGTCACTCTTTCTCATAGACGGGTCTCTCTTTCTCATAGACGGGTCACTCTTTCTCATAGACGGGTTACTCTTTCTCATGGACGGGTCTCTCTTTCTAATTAACGGGTCACTCTTTCTCATAGACGGGTCACTCTTTCTCATAGACGGGTCACTCTTTCTCATAGACGGGTCACTCTTTCTCATAGACGGGTCACTCTTTCTCATAGACGGGTCACTCTTTCTCATAGACGTGTCTCATTTCATCATAGACGGGCCACTCTTTCTCATAGACGGGCCACTCTTTCTCATAGACGGATCACTCTTTCTCATAGAATGGTCACTCTTTCTCATAGACGGGCCACTCTTTCTCATAGACGGGTATCTCTTTCTCATAGACGGGCCACCATTTCTCATATACGGGTCTCTCTTTCTCATAGACGGGTCACTCTTTCTCATAGACGGGTCACTCTTTCTCATAGACGGGTCCTTCTTTCTCATAGACGGGTCTCTCTTTCTCATAGACGGGTCACTCTTTCTCATAGACGGGTCACTCTTTCTCATAGACGGGTCACTCTTTCTCATAGACGGGCCACTCTTTCTCATAGACGGGTATCTCTTTCTCATAGACGGGCCACCCTTTCTCATAGACGGGTCTCTATTTCTCATAGACGGGTCACTCTTTCTCATCGACGGGTCACTCTTTCTCATCGACGGGTCACTCTTTCTCATCGACTGGCCACTCTTTCTCATAGACGGGTATCTCTTTCTCATAGACGGGCCACCCTTTCTCATAGACGGGTCTCTCTTTCTCATAGACGGGTCACTCTTTCTCATCGACGGGTCACTCTTTCTCATAGACGGGTCTCTCTTTCTCATAAACGGGTCTCTCTTTCTCGTAGACGGGTCACTCTTTCTCATAGACGGGTCACTCTTTCTCATAGACGGGTCATTCTATCTAATAGACGGGTTATTCTTTCTCATAGACGGGTCACTCTTTCCCATAGACGGGTCTCTCTTTCTCATAGACTGGTCTCTCTTTCTCATAGACGGGTCACTCTTTCTCATAAACTGGTCACCCTTTCTCATAGACGGGGCAATCTTTCTAATTAACGGGTTACTCTTTCTAATAGACGGGTTGTTCTTTCTGATAGACGAGTCACTCTTTCACATAGACATGTCACTCTTTCTCACAGACGGACCACTCTTTCTCATAGACGGGCCACTCTTTCTCATAGACGGGCCACTCTTTCTCATAGACGGGCCACTCTTTCTCATAGACGGGCCACTCTTTCTCATAGACGGGTCTCTCTTTCTCATAGACGGGCCACTCTTTCTCATAGACGGGTCTCTCATTCTCATAGACGGGTCAGTCTTTCTCATAGACGGGTCACTCTTTCTCATAGACGGGTCACTCTTTCTCATAGACGGGTTATTCTTTCTCATAGACGGGTCACTCTTTCTCATAGACGGGTCACTCTTTCCCATAGACGGGTCTCTCTTTCCCATAGACGGGTCTCTCTTTCTCATAGACGGGTCACTCTTTCTCATAGACGGGTCACTCTTTCTCATAGACGGGTCACTCTTTCTCATAGACGGGTCATTCTATCTAATAGACGGGTTATTCTTTCTCATAGACGGGTCACTCTTTCCCATAGACGGGTCTCTCTTTCTCATAGACGGGTCTCTCTTTATCATAGACGGGTCACTCTTTCTCATAAACGGGTAACTGTTTCTCATAAACGGGTCACTCTTTCCCATAGACCGGCACGCTTTCTCAGAGACGGGCCACTCTTTCTCAGACGGGCCACTCTTTCTCATAGACGGGCCACTCTTTCTCATAGACGGGCCATTCTTTCTCATAGACGGGTCACTCTTTCCCATAGACGGGTCACTCTTTCCCATAGACGGGTCTCTCTTTCTCATAGACGGGTCACTCTTTCTCACAGACGGGTCACTCTTTCTCACAGACGGGTCACTCTTTCTCATAGACGGGTCACTCTTTCTCATAGACGGGTCACTCTTTCTCATAGACGGGTCACTCTTTCTCATAGACGGGTCACTCTTTCTCATAGACGGGTCACTCTTTCTCATTGACGGGACACTCTTTCTCATAGACGGGTCTCTCTTTCTCATAGACGGGTCACTCTTTCTCATAGAAGGGTTACTCTTTCTCATAGACGGGTCTCTCTTTCTAATTAACGGGTCACTCTTTCTCATAGACGGGTCACTCTTTGTCATAGACGGGTCACTCTTTCTCATAGACGTGTCTCACTTTCTCATAGACGGGCCACTCTTTCTCATAGACGGCCCACTCTTTCTCATAGACGGGTCACTCTTTCTCATAGACGTGTCTCACTTTCTCATAGACGGGCCACTCTTTCTCATAGACGGCCCACTCTTTCTCATAGACGGATCACTCTTTCTCATAGACAGGTCACTCTTTCTCATAGACGGGCCACTCTTTCTCATAGACGGGTCTCTCTTTCTCATAGACGGGCCACCCTTTCTCATAGACGGGTCTCTCTTTCTCATAGACAGGTCACTCTTTCTCATAGACGGGTCACTCTTTCTCATAGACGGGTCCTTCTTTCTCATAGACGGGTCCCTCTTTCTCATAGACGGGTCACTCTTTCTCATAGACGGGTCACTCTTTCTCATAGACGGGTCACTCTTTCTCATAGACGGGCCACTCTTTGTCATAGACGGGTATCTCTTTCTCATAGACGTGCCACCCTTTCTCATAGACGGGTCTCTCTTTCTCATAGACGGGTCACTCTTTCTCATCGACGGGTCACTCTTTCTCATAGACGGGCCACTCTTTCTCATAGACGGGTATCACTTTCTCATAGACGGGCCACCCTTTCTCATAGACGGGTCTCTCTTTCTCATAGACGGGTCACTCTTTCTCATCGACGGGTCACTCTTGCTCATAGACGGGTCTCTCTTTCTCATAGACGGGTCTCTCTTTCTCATAGACGGGTCACTCTTTCTCATAGACGGGTCACTCTTTCTCATAGACAGGTCACTCTTTCTCATAGACGGGTCACTCTTTCTCATAGACGGGTCACTATTTCTCATAGACGGGTCATTCTATCTAATAGACGGGTTATTCTTTCTCATAGACGGGTCACTCTTTCCCATAGACGGGTCACTCTTTCTCACATACGGGTCACTCTTTCTCATAGACGGGTCACTCTTTCTCAGAGACGGGTCACTCTTTCTCATAGACGGGTCACTCTTTCTCATAGACGGGTCACTCTTTCTCATAGACGGGTCACTCTTTCTCATAGACGGGTCACTCTTTCTCATAGACGGGTCACTCTTTCTCATTGACGGGTCACTCTTTCTCATAGACGGGTCTCTCTTTCTCATAGACGGGTCACTCTTTCTCATAGACGGGTTACTCTTTCTCATAGACGGGTCTCTCTTTCTAATTAACGGGTCACTCTTTCTCATAGACGAGTCACTCTTTCTCATAGACGGGTCACTCTTTCTCATAGACGGGTCACTCTTTCTCATAGATGGGTCACTCTTTCTCATAGACGGGTCACTCTTTCTCATTGACGGGTCACTCTTTCTCATAGACGGGTCTCTCTTTCTCATAGACGGGTCACTCTTTCTCATAGACGGGTTACTCTTTCTCATAGACGGGTCTCTCTTTCTAATTAACGGGTCACTCTTTCTCATAGACGGGTCACTCTTTCTCATAGACGGGTCACTCTTTCTCATAGACGGGTCACTCTTTCTCATAGACGGGTCACTCTTTCTCATAGACGTGTCTCATTTCATCATAGACGGGCCACTCTTTCTCATAGACGGGCCACTCTTTCTCATAGACGGATCACTCTTTCTCATAGAATGGTCACTCTTTCTCATAGACGGGCCACTCTTTCTCATAGACGGGTATCTCTTTCTCATAGACGGGCCACCATTTCTCATATACGGGTCTCTCTTTCTCATAGACGGGTCACTCTTTTTCATAGACGGGTCACTCTTTCTCATAGACGGGTCCTTCTTTCTCATAGACGGGTCTCTCTTTCTCATAGACGGGTCACTCTTTCTCATAGACGGGTCACTCTTTCTCATAGACGGGTCACTCTTTCTCATAGACGGGCCACTCTTTCTCATAGACGGGTATCTCTTTCTCATAGACGGGCCACCCTTTCTCATAGACGGGTCTCTATTTCTCATAGACGGGTCACTCTTTCTCATCGACGGGTCACTCTTTCTCATCGACGGGTCACTCTTTCTCATCGACGGGCCACTCTTTCTCATAGACGGGTATCTCTTTCTCATAGACGGGCCACCCTTTCTCATAGACGGGTCTCTCTTTCTCATAGACGGGTCACTCTTTCTCATTGACGGGTCACTCTTTCTCATAGACGGGTCTCTCTTTCTCATAGACGGGTCACTCTTTCTCATAGACGGGTTACTCTTTCTCATAGACGGGTCTCTCTTTCTAATTAACGGGTCACTCTTTCTCATAGACGGGTCACTCTTTCTCATAGACGGGTCACTCTTTCTCATAGACGGGTCACTCTTTCTCATAGACGGGTCACTCTTTCTCATAGACGTGTCTCATTTCATCATAGACGGGCCACTCTTTCTCATAGACGGGCCACTCTTTCTCATAGACGGATCACTCTTTCTCATAGAATGGTCACTCTTTCTCATAGACGGGCCACTCTTTCTCATAGACGGGTATCTCTTTCTCATAGACGGGCCACCATTTCTCATATACGGGTCTCTCTTTCTCATAGACGGGTCACTCTTTCTCATAGACGGGTCACTCTTTCTCATAGACGGGTCCTTCTTTCTCATAGACGGGTCTCTCTTTCTCATAGACGGGTCACTCTTTCTCATAGACGGGTCACTCTTTCTCATAGACGGGTCACTCTTTCTCATAGACGGGCCACTCTTTCTCATAGACGGGTATCTCTTTCTCATAGACGGGCCACCCTTTCTCATAGACGGGTCTCTATTTCTCATAGACGGGTCACTCTTTCTCATCGACGGGTCACTCTTTCTCATCGACGGGTCACTCTTTCTCATCGACGGGCCACTCTTTCTCATAGACGGGTATCTCTTTCTCATAGACGGGCCACCCTTTCTCATAGACGGGTCTCCCTTTCTCATAGACGGGTCACTCTTTCTCATCGACGGGTCACTCTTTCTCATAGACGGGTCTCTCTTTCTCATAAACGGGTCTCTCTTTCTCGTAGACGGGTCACTCTTTCTCATAGACGGGTCACTCTTTCTCATAGACGGGTCATTCTATCTAATAGACGGGTTATTCTTTCTCATAGACGGGTCACTCTTTCCCATAGACGGGTCTCTCTTTCTCATAGACTGGTCTTTCTTTCTCATAGACGGGTCACTCTTTCTCATAAACTGGTCACTCTTTCTCATAGACGGGGCAATCTTTCTAATTAACGGGTTACTCTTTCTAATAGACGGGTTGTTCTTTCTGATAGACGAGTCACTCTTTCACATAGACATGTCACTCTTTCTCACAGACGGACCACTCTTTCTCATAGACGGGCCACTCTTTCTCATAGACGGGCCACTCTTTCTCATAGACGGGCCACTCTTTCTCATAGACGGGCCACTCTTTCTCATAGACGGGCCTCTCTTTCTCATAGACGGGTCTCTCTTTCTCATAGACGGGCCACTCTTTCTCATAGACGGGTCTCTCATTCTCATAGACGGGTCAGTCTTTCTCATAGACGGGTCACTCTTTCTCATAGACGGGTCACTCTTTCTCATAGACGGGTTATTCTTTCTCATAGACGGGTCACTCTTTCTCATAGACGGGTCACTCTTTCCCATAGACGGGTCTCTCTTTCCCATAGACGGGTCTCTCTTTCTCATAGACGGGTCACTCTTTCTCATAGACGGGTCACTCTTTCTCATAGACGGGTCACTCTTTCTCATAGACGGGTCATTCTATCTAATAGACGGGTTATTTTTTCTCATAGACGGGTCACTCTTTCCCATAGACGGGTCTCTCTTTCTCATAGACGGGTCTCTCTTTATCATAGACGGGTTACTCTTTCTCATAGACGGGTCTCTCTTTCTAATTAACGGGTCACTCTTTCTCATAGACGGGTCACTCTTTCTCATAGACGGGTCACTCTTTCTCATAGACGGGTCACTCTTTCTCATAGACGGGTCACTCTTTCTCATAGACGGGTCACTCTTTCTCATAGACGGGTCACTCTTTCTAATAGACGTGTCTCATTTCATCATAGACGGGCCACTCTTTCTCATAGACGGGCCACTCTTTCTCATAGACGGATCACTCTTTCTCATAGAATGGTCACTCTTTCTCATAGACGGGCCACTCTTTCTCATAGACGGGTATCTCTTTCTCATAGACGGGCCACCATTTCTCATATACGGGTCTCTCTTTCTCATAGACGGGTCACTCTTTCTCATAGACGGGTCACTCTTTCTCATAGACGGGTCCTTCTTTCTCATAGATGGGTCTCTCTTTCTCAGAGACGGGTCACTCTTTCTCATAGACGGGTCACTCTTTCTCATAGACGGGTCACTCTTTCTCATAGACGGGCCACTCTTTCTCATAGACGGGTATCTCTTTCTCATAGACGGGCCACCCTTTCTCATAGACGGGTCTCTCTTTCTCATAGACGGGTCACTCTTTCTCATCGACGGGTCACTCTTTCTCATCGACGGGTCACTCTTTCTCATCGACGGGCCACTCTTTCTCATAGACGGGTATCTCTTTCTCATAGACGGGCCACCCTTTCTCATAGACGGGTCTCTCTTTCTCATAGACGGGTCACTCTTTCTCATCGACGGGTCACTCTTTCTCATAGACGGGTCTCTCTTTCTCATAAACGGGTCTCTCTTTCTCGTAGACGGGTCACTCTTTCTCATAGACGGGTCACTCTTTCTCATAGACGGGTCATTCTATCTAATAGACGGGTTATTCTTTCTCATAGACGGGTCACTCTTTCCCATAGACGGGTCTCTCTTTCTCATAGACTGGTCTCTCTTTCTCATAGACGGGTCACTCTTTCTCATAAACTGGTCACTCTTTCTCATAGACGGGGCAATCTTTCTAATTAACGGGTTACTCTTTCTAATAGACGGGTTGTTCTTTCTGATAGACGAGTCACTCTTTCACATAGACATGTCACTCTTTCTCACAGACGGACCACTCTTTCTCATAGACGGGCCACTCTTTCTCATAGACAGGCCACTCTTTCTCATAGACGGGCCACTCTTTCTCATAGACGGGCCACTCTTTCTCATAGACGGGTCTCTCATTCTCATAGACGGGTCAGTCTTTCTCATAGACGGGTCTCTCTTTCTCATAGACGGGTCACTCTTTCTCATAGACGGGTTATTCTTTCTCATAGACGGGTCACTCTTTCTCATAGACGGGTCACTCTTTCCCATAGACGGGTCTCTCTTTCCCATAGACGGGTCTCTCTTTCTCATAGACGGGTCACTCTTTCTCATAGACGGGTCACTCTTTCTCATAGACGGGTCACTCTTTCTCATAGACGGGTCATTCTATCTAATAGACGGGTTATTCTTTCTCATAGACGGGTCACTCTTTCCCATAGACGGGTCTCTCTTTCTCATCGACGGGCCACTCTTTCTCATAGACGGGTATCTCTTTCTCATAGACGGGCCACCCTTTCTCATAGACGGGTCTCTCTTTCTCATAGACGGGTCACTCTTTCTCATCGACGGGTCACTCTTTCTCATAGACGGGTCTCTCTTTCTCATAAACGGGTCTCTCTTTCTCGTAGACGGGTCACTCTTTCTCATAGACGGGTCACTCTTTCTCATAGACGGGTCATTCTATCTAATAGACGGGTTATTCTTTCTCATAGACGGGTCACTCTTTCCCATAGACGGGTCTCTCTTTCTCATAGACTGGTCTCTCTTTCTCATAGACGGGTCACTCTTTCTCATAAACTGGTCACTCTTTCTCATAGACGGGGCAATCTTTCTAATTAACGGGTTACTCTTTCTAATAGACGGGTTGTTCTTTCTGATAGACGAGTCACTCTTTCACATAGACATGTCACTCTTTCTCACAGACGGACCACTCTTTCTCATAGACGGGCCACTCTTTCTCATAGACAGGCCACTCTTTCTCATAGACGGGCCACTCTTTCTCATAGACGGGCCACTCTTTCTCATAGACGGGTCTCTCATTCTCATAGACGGGTCAGTCTTTCTCATAGACGGGTCACTCTTTCTCATAGACGGGTCACTCTTTCTCATAGACGGGTTATTCTTTCTCATAGACGGGTCACTCTTTCTCATAGACGGGTCACTCTTTCCCATAGACGGGTCTCTCTTTCCCATAGACGGGTCTCTCTTTCTCATAGACGGGTCACTCTTTCTCATAGACGGGTCACTCTTTCTCATAGACGGGTCACTCTTTCTCATAGACGGGTCATTCTATCTAATAGACGGGTTATTCTTTCTCATAGACGGGTCACTCTTTCTCATAGACGGGTCACTCTTTCTCATAGACGGGTCACTCTTTCTCATAGACGGGCCACTCTTTCTCATAGACGGGTCTCTCATTCTCATAGACGGGTCAGTCTTTCTCATAGACGGGTCACTCTTTCTCATAGACGGGTCACTCTTTCTCATAGACGGGTTATTCTTTCTCATAGACGGGTCACTCTTTCTCATAGACGGGTCACTCTTTCCCATAGACGGGTCTCTCTTTCCCATAGACGGGTCTCTCTTTCTCATAGACGGGTCACTCTTTCTCATAGACGGGTCACTCTTTCTCATAGACGGGTCACTCTTTCTCATAGACGGGTCATTCTATCTAATAGACGGGTTATTCTTTCTCATAGACGGGTCACTCTTTCCCATAGACGGGTCTCTCTTTCTCATAGACGGGTCTCTCTTTATCATAGACGGGTCACTCTTTCTCATAAACGGGTAACTCTTTCTCATAAACGGGTCTCTCTTTCTCATAGACCGGCACGCTTTCTCAGAGACGGGCCACTCTTTCTCAGACGGGCCACTCTTTCTCATAGACGGGCCACTCTTTCTCATAGACGGGCCATTCTTTCTCATAGACGGGTCACTCTTTCCCATAGACGGGTCACTCTTTCTCATAGACGGGTCTCTCTTTCTCATAGACGGGTCACTCTTTCTCACAGACGGGTCACTCTTTCTCACAGACGGGTCACTCTTTCTCATAGACGGGTCCTTCTTTCTCATAGACGGGTCTCTCTTTCTCATAGACGGGTCACTCTTTCTCATAGACGGGTCACTCTTTCTCATAGACGGGTCACTCTTTCTCATAGACGGGCCACTCTTTCTCATAGACGGGTATCTCTTTCTCATAGACGGGCCACCCTTTCTCATAGACGGGTCTCTATTTCTCATAGACGGGTCACTCTTTCTCATCGACGGGTCACTCTTTCTCATCGACGGGTCACTCTTTCTCATCGACGGGCCACTCTTTCTCATAGACGGGTATCTCTTTCTCATAGACGGGCCACCCTTTCTCATAGACGGGTCTCGCTTTCTCATAGACGGGTCACTCTTTCTCATCGACGGGTCACTCTTTCTCATAGACGGGTCTCTCTTTCTCATAAACGGGTCTCTCTTTCTCGTAGACGGGTCACTCTTTCTCATAGACGGGTCACTCTTTCTCATAGACGGGTCATTCTATCTAATAGACGGGTTATTCTTTCTCATAGACGGGTCACTCTTTCCCATAGACGGGTCTCTCTTTCTCATAGACTGGTCTCTCTTTCTCATAGACGGGTCACTCTTTCTCATAAACTGGTCACTCTTTCTCATAGACGGGGCAATCTTTCTAATTAACGGGTTACTCTTTCTAATAGACGGGTTGTTCTTTCTGATAGACGAGTCACTCTTTCACATAGACATGTCACTCTTTCTCACAGACGGACCACTCTTTCTCATAGACGGGCCACTCTTTCTCATAGACGGGCCACTCTTTCTCATAGACGGGCCACTCTTTCTCATAGACGGGCCACTCTTTCTCATAGACGGGCCTCTCTTTCTCATAGACGGGTCTCTCTTTCTCATAGACGGGCCACTCTTTCTCATAGACGGGTCTCTCATTCTCATAGACGGGTCAGTCTTTCTCATAGACGGGTCACTCTTTCTCATAGACGGGTCACTCTTTCTCATAGACGGGTTATTCTTTCTCATAGACGGGTCACTCTTTCTCATAGACGGGTCACTCTTTCCCATAGACGGGTCTCTCTTTCCCATAGACGGGTCTCTCTTTCTCATAGACGGGTCACTCTTTCTCATAGACGGGTCACTCTTTCTCATAGACGGGTCACTCTTTCTCATAGACGGGTCATTCTATCTAATAGACGGGTTATTCTTTCTCATAGACGGGTCACTCTTTCCCATAGACGGGTCTCTCTTTCTCATAGACGGGTCTCTCTTTATCATAGACGGGTCACTCTTTCTCATAACCGGGTAACTGTTTCTCATAAACGGGTCACTCTTTCTCATAGACCGGCACGCTTTCTCAGAGACGGGCCACTCTTTCTCAGACGGGCCACTCTTTCTCATAGACGGGCCACTCTTTCTCATAGACGGGCCATTCTTTCTCATAGACGGGTCACTCTTTCTCATAGACGGGTCACTCTTTCTCACAGACGGGTCACTCTTTCTCACAGACGGGTCACTCTTTCTCATAGACGGGTCACTCTTTCTCATAGACGGGTCACTCTTTCTCATAGACGGGTCACTCTTTCTCATAGACGGGTCACTCTTTCTCATAGACGGGTCACTCTTTCTCATAGACGGGTCACTCTTTCTCATTGACGGGACACTCTTTCTCATAGACGGGTCTCCCTTTCTCATAGACGGGTCACTCTTTCTCATAGACGGGTTACTCTTTCTCATAGACGGGTCTCTCTTTCTAATTAACGGGTCACTCTTTCTCATAGACGGGTCACTCTTTGTCATAGACGGGTCACTCTTTCTCATAGACGTGTCTCACTTTCTCATAGACGGGCCACTCTTTCTCATAGACGGCCCACTCTTTCTCATAGACGGGTCACTCTTTCTCATAGACGTGTCTCACTTTCTCATAGACGGGCCACTCTTTCTCATAGACGGCCCACCCTTTCTCATAGACGGATCACTCTTTCTCATAGACAGGTCACTCTTTCTCATAGACGGGCCACTCTTTCTCATAGACGGGTCTCTCTTTCTCATAGACGGGCCACCCTTTCTCATAGACGGGTCTCTCTTTCTCATAGACAGGTCACTCTTTCTCATAGACGGGTCACTCTTTCTCATAGACGGGTCCTTCTTTCTCATAGACGGGTCTCTCTTTCTCATAGACGGGTCACTCTTTCTCATAGACGGGTCACTCTTTCTCATAGACGGGTCACTCTTTCTCATAGACGGGCCACTCTTTGTCATAGACGGGTATCTCTTTCTCATAGACGTGCCACCCTTTCTCATAGACGGGTCTCTCTTTCTCATAGACGGGTCACTCTTTCTCATCGACGGGTCACTCTTTCTCATAGACGGGCCACTCTTTCTCATAGACGGGTATCACTTTCTCATAGACGGGCCACCCTTTCTCATAGACGGGTCTCTCTTTCTCATAGACGGGTCACTCTTTCTCATCGACGGGTCACTCTTGCTCATAGACGGGTCTCTCTTTCTCATAGACGGGTCTCTCTTTCTCATAGACGGGTCACTCTTTCTCATAGACGGGTCACTCTTTCTCATAGACAGGTCACTCTTTCTCATAGACGGGCCACTCTTTGTCATAGACGGGTATCTCTTTCTCATAGACGTGCCACCCTTTCTCATAGACGGGTCTCTCTTTCTCATAGACGGGTCACTCTTTCTCATCGACGGGTCACTCTTTCTCATAGACGGGACACTCTTTCTCATAGACGGGTCTCCCTTTCTCATAGACGGGTCACTCTTTCTCATAGACGGGTTACTCTTTCTCATAGACGGGTCTCTCTTTCTAATTAACGGGTCACTCTTTCTCATAGACGGGTCACTCTTTGTCATAGACGGGTCACTCTTTCTCATAGACGTGTCTCACTTTCTCATAGACGGGCCACTCTTTCTCATAGACGGGCCACTCTTTCTCATAGACGGGCCACTCTTTCTCATAGACGGGCCTCTCTTTCTCATAGACGGGTCTCTCTTTCTCATAGACGGGCCACTCTTTCTCATAGACGGGTCTCTCATTCTCATAGACGGGTCAGTCTTTCTCATAGACGGGTCACTCTTTCTCATAGACGGGTCACTCTTTCTCATAGACGGGTTATTCTTTCTCATAGACGGGTCACTCTTTCTCATAGACGGGTCACTCTTTCCCATAGACGGGTCTCTCTTTCCCATAGACGGGTCTCTCTTTCTCATAGACGGGTCACTCTTTCTCATAGACGGGTCACTCTTTCTCATAGACGGGTCACTCTTTCTCATAGACGGGTCATTCTATCTAATAGACGGGTTATTCTTTCTCATAGACGGGTCACTCTTTCCCATAGACGGGTCTCTCTTTCTCATAGACGGGTCTCTCTTTATCATAGACGGGTCACTCTTTCTCATAAACGGGTAACTGTTTCTCATAAACGGGTCACTCTTTCTCATAGACCGGCACGCTTTCTCAGAGACGGGCCACTCTTTCTCAGACGGGCCACTCTTTCTCATAGACGGGCCACTCTTTCTCATAGACGGGCCATTCTTTCTCATAGACGGGTCACTCTTTCCCATAGACGGGTCACTCTTTCTCATAGACGGGTCACTCTTTCTCATAGACGGGTCACTCTTTCTCATAGACGGGTCACTCTTTCTCATAGACGGGTCACTCTTTCTCATAGACGGGTCACTCTTTCTCATAGACGGGTCATTCTATCTAATAGACGGGTTATTCTTTCTCATAGACGGGTCACTCTTTCCCATAGACGGGTCTCTCTTTCTCATAGACGGGTCTCTCTTTATCATAGACGGGTCACTCTTTCTCATAAACGGGTAACTGTTTCTCATAAACGGGTCACTCTTTCTCATAGACCGGCACGCTTTCTCAGAGACGGGCCACTCTTTCTCAGACGGGCCACTCTTTCTCATAGACGGGCCACTCTTTCTCATAGACGGGCCATTCTTTCTCATAGACGGGTCACTCTTTCCCATAGACGGGTCACTCTTTCTCATAGACGGGTCACTCTTTCTCATAGACGGGTCACTCTTTCTCATAGACGGGTCACTCTTTCTCATTGACGGGACACTCTTTCTCATAGACGGGTCTCTCTTTCTCATAGACGGGTCACTCTTTCTCATAGACGGGTTACTCTTTCTCATAGACGGGTCTCTCTTTCTAATTAACGGGTCACTCTTTCTCATAGACGGGTCACTCTTTGTCATAGACGGGTCACTCTTTCTCATAGACGTGTCTCACTTTCTCATAGACGGGCCACTCTTTCTCATAGACGGCCCACTCTTTCTCATAGACGGGTCACTCTTTCTCATAGACGTGTCTCACTTTCTCATAGACGGGCCACTCTTTCTCATAGACGGCCCACTCTTTCTCATAGACGGATCACTCTTTCTCATAGACAGGTCACTCTTTCTCATAGACGGACCACTCTTTCTCATAGACGGGTCTCTCTTTCTCATAGACGGGCCACCCTTTCTCATAGACGGGTCTCTCTTTCTCATAGACAGGTCACTCTTTCTCATAGACGGGTCACTCTTTCTCATAGACGGGTCCTTCTTTCTCATAGACGGGTCTCTCTTTCTCATAGACGGGTCACTCTTTCTCATAGACGGGTCACTCTTTCTCATAGACGGGTCACTCTTTCTCATAGACGGGCCACTCTTTGTCATAGACGGGTATCTCTTTCTCATAGACGTGCCACCCTTTCTCATAGACGGGTCTCTCTTTCTCATAGACGGGTCACTCTTTCTCATCGACGGGTCACTCTTTCTCATAGACGGGCCACTCTTTCTCATAGACGGGTATCACTTTCTCATAGACGGGCCACCCTTTCTCATAGACGGGTCTCTCTTTCTCATAGACGGGTCACTCTTTCTCATCGACGGGTCACTCTTGCTCATAGACGGGTCTCTCTTTCTCATAGACGGGTCTCTCTTTCTCATAGACGGGTCACTCTTTCTCATAGACGGGTCACTCTTTCTCATAGACAGGTCACTCTTTCTCATAGACGGGCCACTCTTTGTCATAGACGGGTATCTCTTTCTCATAGACGTGCCACCCTTTCTCATAGACGGGTCTCTCTTTCTCATAGACGGGTCACTCTTTCTCATCGACGGGTCACTCTTTCTCATAGACGGGCCACTCTTTCTCATAGACGGGTATCTCTTTCTCATAGACGGGCCACCCTTTCTCATAGACGGGTCTCTCTTTCTCATAGACGGGTCACTCTTTCTCATCGACGGGTCACTCTTGCTCATAGACGGGTCACTCTTTCTCATAGACGGGTCTCTCTTTCTCATAGACGGGTCACTCTTTCTCATAGACGGGTCACTCTTTCTCATAGACGGGTCATTCTATCTAATAGACGGGTTATTCTTTCTCATAGACGGGTCACTCTTTCCCATAGACGGGTCTCTGTTTCTCATAGACTGGTCTCTCTTTCTCATAGACGGGTCACTCTTTCTCATAAACGGGTCACTCTTTCTCATAGACGGGGCAATCTTTCTAATTAACGGGTTACTCTTTCTAATAGACGGGTTGTTCTTTCTGATAGACGAGTCACTCTTTCACATAGACATGTCACTCTTTCTCACAGACGGACCACTCTTTCTCATCGACAGGCCACTCTTTCTCATAGACGGGCCACTCTTTCTCATAGACGGGCCACTCTTTCTCATAGACGGGCCACTCTTTCTCATAGACGGGTCTCTCATTCTCATAGACGGGTCACTCTTTCTCATAGACGGGTCACTCTTTCTCATAGACGGGTCACTCTTTCTCATAGACGGGTCATTCTATCTAATAGACGGGTTATTCTTTCTCATAGACGGGTCACTCTTTCCCATAGACGGGTCTCTCTTTCCCATAGACGGGTCTCTCTTTCCCATAGACGGGTCTCTCTTTCTCATAGACGGGTCACTCTTTCTCATAGACGGGTCACTCTTTCTCATAGACCGGCACGCTTTCTCAGAGACGGGCCACTCTTTCTCAGAGACGGGCCACTCTTTCTCAGACGGGCCACTTTTTCTCATAGACGGGCCACTCTTTCTCATAGACGGGCCATTCTTTCTCATAGACGGGTCACTCTTTCCCATAGACGGGTCACTCTTTCCCATAGACGGGCCACTCTTTCTCATAGAGGGATCACTCTTTCTCATAGAGGGATCACTCTTTCTCATAGACGGGCCACTCTTTCTCATAGACGGACCACTCTTTCTCATTGACGGGTCACTCTTTCTCATAGACGGGCCACTCTTTCTCATAGACGGGCCACTCTTTCTCATAGACGGGCCACTCTTTCTCATAGAGGGATCACTCTTTCTCATAGACGGGCCACTCTTTCTCATAGAAGGACCACTCCTTCTCATAGAAGGACCACTCCTTCTCATAGACGGGTCACTCTTTCTCATTGACGGGTCACTCTTTCTCATAGAAGGACCATTCTTTCTCATCAACTTACAAGGATACGAAGATGAGACGCCAAATAAATGTTCGTCTTCATCTGCTATTCACATAAACACATTCCCTGTCACCATGGATACATGCAGTATATAGTTGTCTAGTTCGCATACTCAGACACCATACAAAGTCATGTTTTTATTTCAGGGTCAAACTTCAGTAATAGTTGCTGATTTGAAAGAGCCTGGTCTTACATTATATGTCTCTCTCTATGACAAAAGATAATGTTGTTCCAATGTTAGATAAATGTATTATATTGAATTAATTTGTTTGGTTGTTATCCTGTCATAAATGTTGCCCTGGAGGAAGAACTGAGCTTTTACCACTAGATAGGCCAGCTGCAAAGTTGAAATTGGCTATACACTCATAGAAAAAAGGTGTTATCTAAAACCTAAAAGGGTTCTCCAGCTGTCCCCATAAGAGAACCCTTTGAAGAACCATTTTTGGTTCCACAGAGGGTTCTACATGAAACCCAAAAGGGATCTACCTTGGAACCAAAAAGGGTTCTCTCATGGGGACAGACAAATAACCCTTTTAGAACCCTTTTTTCTAAGAATGTATTGTAACATGTTTAATTTGTGGTCTTATTTTAAGGTTAGGGTTAGGCATTAGTGTTAGCAGTGTGGTTAAGGTTAGGGTAAGGTTACGATGAGGTTTAAAATCAGATTTTATGACATTTTGTGGCTGTGCCAGCTAGTGGCCACGTTACAGAGCTGTCTCCAGTACATGAGTCTTCCCAATAAATGCCTACCTTTGTTCATGTCTTCCATTAGCTCTCTGTCTTCTGTGGTTTGAGATGGAGCGGTGATGGATATACAAACACAGACTCAACACAATGCTGCGTTGCATATGGTAATTGTTGTAATAGATGCAGCCGTTGCTTAAGGGTGGATGTTTTTAAATTGTTATTGAGTTAATTACTGATTTGCATAATTCTGCTTGCACATTCAAAGTGTGATCCTCTCCTGAGTCACATTAAAAACCATCAAAAATAATAACATTGACTATATACTTTGGATCTTTGTTTTGTATTTCACTCTGAGGCCAGCGGTACAATTATATTTAGTGACTTTGAAACGGAACATGCGGAACCCACAGTTTTTAGAATTCAATAATGCTTTTTGAAATGGAGTGCCCCCAGCTGTGTACTTTTAGCAGTGTGCGTGACTGTTTCATCAACATCTTTAAGCCTGTTACCCCAATCCTCAGGTATAATGATTACCCCTTTAGCTAATGCAATACTAGGTAATACTTCTCTTCCAACTTTCATCTCCTTCAATTAAAACAAGAATCAGAAGTGTTCTATGAAGAAACATAAATGAAATGATCTTCAATTCGCCATGTTACATTCCTTTTTCTTCAATTCGCCATGTTACATTCCTTTTTCTTCAATTCGCCATGTTACATTCCTTTTTCATCAATTTGGCAGGATTGAAACATTTAGTCCATTAACTCTTTGTCCAGCAAAATGTCATTAGGGCTCTGACACATTTGAAAAGTTCATTGCATTACAGTGTCTCACGGATGAACAAACGTCTCTGTTTGCTCAAACAGATGGCTCGACACACCATTTACACCATTACCCTGTCCCTCTGTGTCCCTCACATACAGTGATGGTTGATGAGCCATAATGGGTGTGACCCAAAATAACCTAAAATAATGCATGCCCCCCTGTCCACCCCACCGCAATTATATGTTAAAACAGAAAGCAATTACAAAACAACCAGATTTATAGTTTGTCACTACTTTGTTTACCATTTCACATCCAAGTGTGGATGCATGGATCATCCAACTGTATAGTATATAACTAAAACTAAACCACATGGAAAGCCAAGAGAAGGAGAAAAGCGTGTGTTGTAAAAATGTCTAGGAAGGGAGCTGCTTGTAGGCTTTCACCTCAGCTGGCCCTGTTGAATGAACTGCAGTGGTAAGTAGGGACAAGAACACCCACATTGCACCCTGTTTCCTACGTAATAAACTACTTAATTATTAATAAAATACAATTATTATCATATTTTTTAAAACTTTAGACCAGGGCCCATGGGGTCCGGTCAAAAGTAGTGCACTATGAAGGGACCACAGTGCCATTTGAGACTCACACCTGTTCTGCTCAGTGGCAGACTCGCCTATCATTATCGTCTCTCTGCATTAATAGCAGCTTAATTACTCAGCCTCCTCAATCCATAATGTTGAGTCAAGAAATGTACGTTAATTTGGATCTAATTAGCCTTTCGCAATGCCATTATGTCACTCTGCTATGCTGAACATGTGATGAGAGGCCTGGGCATACTGTAAGTGGCTCCGTTAAATATAATTTGAGTTGTGGTGTTGTACACATCAACCCTGTGAAACCCTGCACTGCAATCAATCTATCAATCAATCAATCAATCAATTGTATTTGTCACATGCTTCGTAAAAAACAGGTGTAGACTAACAGTGAAATACTTACTTCCTGGCCCTTCCTAACAATGCAAAGAGAAACAATTTAAAATAATAGAACATTTGTGAAATAATAACACAAGGAATAAATACACAATGAGTAACGGTAACTTGGCTATATTTAGAAAATTTAAAAAATCACCTTTATTTAACCAGGTAGGCAAGTTGAGAACAAGTTCTCATTTGCAACTGCGACCTGGCCAAGATAAAGCAAAGCAGTGCGACACAAACAACACAGAGTTACACATGGAATAAACAAACATACAGTCAATAACACAATAGAAAAGTCTATATACAGTGTGTGCAAATGAAGTAAGGCAATAAATAGGCCATATTGGCGAAATAATTACAGTTTAGCAATTAAACACTGGAGTGATAGATGAGCAGAATATTAATGTGAAAGTAGAGATACTGGGGTGCAAAGGAGCAACAAAAAAAACAAAAAAATATGGGGATGAGGTAGTTGGGTGAGCTATTTACAGACGGGCTATGTACAGCTGCAATGATCTGTAAGCTGCGCTGACAGCTGATGCTTAAAGTTAGTGAGGGAGTGATTTTTGAAATTAATTCCAGTCATTGGCAGCAGAGAACTGGAAGGAAAGGCGGCCAAAAGAGGAGTTGGCTTTGGGGGTGACCAGTGAAATATACCTGCTGGAACGCGTGCTACGGGTGGGTGCTGCTATGGTGACCAGTGATCTGAGATAAGGCGGGGCTTTACCTAGCAAAGACTTATAGATGACCTGGAGCCAGTGTGTTTGGCGACGAATATGAAGCGAGTGCCAGCCAACGAGAGCATGCAGGTTACAGTGGTTGGTAGTATATGGGGCTTTGGTGACAAAACAGACGGCACTGTGATAGACTGCATCCAATTTGCTGAGTAGAGTGTTGGAGGCTATTTTGTAAATGACATCGCCGAAGTCAAGGGTCGGTAGGATAGTCAGTTTTACGAGGGTATGTTTGGCAGCATGAGTGAAGGATGCTTTGTTGCGAAATAGGAAGCCGATTCTAGATTTAATTTTGGATTGGAGATGCTTAATGTGAGTCTGCTTAATGTGAGTTACAGTCTAACCAGACATCTAGGTATTTGTAGTTGTCCACATATTCTATGTCAGAACCG
Organism: Salvelinus alpinus; assembly: GCF_045679555.1. Classification (NCBI taxonomy): domain Eukaryota; kingdom Metazoa; phylum Chordata; class Actinopteri; order Salmoniformes; family Salmonidae; genus Salvelinus; species Salvelinus alpinus. Next base: position 86,650,813 of record NC_092089.1, on the reverse strand, counting down.
TCCAGAGTAGTGATGCTAGATGGGCGCGATCGGTTGGTGCTGGCAGCGATCGGTTGAAGAGCATGCATTTGGTTTTACTTGCATTTAAGAGCAGTTGGAGGCCACGGAAGGAGAGTTGTATGGCATTGTTAACTTCTTCAGGCTGCAAGCCCGACATCGGGATTAATATGACAACAGCCACTGCAAGTGCAGGGCGCGAAATTCAAAATCTATTTTTGTAAAATATTTAACTTTCACACATTAACAAGTCCAATACAGCATTTGAAAGATAAACATCTTGTCAATCCAGCCAACATGTCCGATTTTTTAAATGTTTTACAGAGAAAACACCACATATATTTATGTTAGCTCACCACCAAATAAAAAAGAGGACAGACATTTTTCACAGCACAAGTAGGATGAAGTAGCATGCACAAGCCAACCTAACTAACCTAAAACCAACCTAAATAACCTAGAAAAAACTACCTCAGATGACAGTCCTATAACATGTTACACAATAAATCTATGTTTTGTTCAAAAAAAATGCATATTTTAGCTATAAATCAGTTTTACATTACTGCTACCATCTTAGCCACCATCATAGCTACAGTCAGAAATCGCACGGCAGTAGCCAGAGAAAACAGACACCAACGTCAACTACTAATTTCACATCAGAAAAGATTTCAGAGAAATATATGGTGGATAGCTAATGAAAGAGAAAGATCTTGTGAATACAGACAATATTTCAGATTCTTTAAATGTTTTACAGCGAAAACACCACATATATTCATGTTAGCTCACCACCAAATACAAAAAGAGAGACAGATATTTTTCACAGCACCGGTAGCATGCAGCTAGCATGCAGCTAGCATGCAAAGCCAACCTAACTAACCTAGAACTAACCTAAATAACCTAGAAAAAACTCCCTCAGATGACAGTCCTATAACATGTTACACAATAAATCTATGTTTTGTTCGAAAAAGTTGAATATTTTAGCTATAAATCAGTTTTACATTACTGCTACCATCTTAGCCACCATCATAGCTACAGTCAGAAATCGCACGGCAGTAGCCAGAGAAAACAGACACCAACGTCAACTACTAATTTCACATCAGAAAAGATTTCAGAAAAATATATGGTGGATAGCTAATGAAAGAGAAAGATCTTGTGAATACAGACAATATTTCCGATTTCTGAAGTGTTTTACAGCGAAAACACAATATATCGTTATATTAGCTTACTACAATAGCTAACACACAGCAGCATTGATTCTAGTCAAACGCTAGCGATAGCACAGTTCGACAGATATATGAAAAAGCATCCCAAATTGGGTCCTTATCTTTGTTGATTTTCCATCAGAATGTTCTCCAAAGGGTCCTTTGTTCAGAACCGTGTTCATTTGGACCTAGAACGAACGATGTCCCTGTTGAATTAGCATGGCACACTGGCCATGCCGTGCTAACCTCTCCGTCTTGACAAAATTCTTGCGTCGCATCACGTCTAAAGTCCAGAATAAATTTCAATAATATAATTAAAGTATATTCAAAAAACATACTTTAGGATGAGATTGTGACATGTATCAAAGAAAATCGAAGCTGGAGGTCATATTCACCTATAACGAGTGTTTTCCAGGAGCGCAGTCCAGTTCCTACTTCGCGCCCAGAAAAAAAAATAAAGTGCGCACTTATCACTCAAAGATGTTCTTTTCAGTCCCTGACAGAGATAATCAAGTCATTTTTTCTCTCACTTCCGCATGACAACCAGGGGAAGATGTGTGACGTGTTTGTACAGTCCTAAGTGCCAAGGCCTTTTATAGAGAGTATCTTGAAGAGAGACATAGCTTCTTGGAAATGTCACTTTTTACAGAAAATGGGCTGTAAAAAGAGTTATGTTTCACTTAGAGAAATAATTAAACCTGTTTTAGAAACTAGAAGGTGTTTTATATCCAAAGGTAATAATAATATGCATATTGAACGAGCAAGAATTGAGTACGAGGCCGTTTGAAATGGCCACCTCTTTCCACTGCTGATACTTACTGCTGATTTTTGAGCCATAAGAGGTTAACACAGTGTCCAAAGAAGGGCCAGAAGAATACAGAATGGTGTCGTCTGCTTAGAGGTGGATCATAGAATCACCAGCAGCAAGAGCGACATCATTGATGTATACAGAGAAAAGAGTCGGCCCGAGAATTGAACCCTGTGGTACCCCCATAGAGACTGCCAGAGTTCCGGACAACAGGCCCTCCGATTTGACACACTGAACTCTGTCTGAGAAGTGGTTGGTGAACCAGGCGAGGCAGTCATTTGAGAAACCAAGGCTGTTGAGTCTGCCGATAAGAATACGGTGATTGACAGAGTCAAAAGCCTTGGCCAGGTCGATGAATATGGCTGCATAGTATTGTCTTTTATCAATAGCGGTTATGATACCGTTTAGGACCTTGAGCGTAGCTGAGGTGCACCCATGACCAGCTCGGAAACCAGATTGCATAGCGGTGAAGGTACGTTGGGATTCGAAATGGTCGGTGATCTGTTTGTTAACTTCGCTTTCGAAGTCTTTAGAAAGGCAGGGTAGGATAGATATAGGTATGTAACAGTTTGGGTCTAGAGTGTCTCCCCCTTTGAAGGGGGGGATGACCGTGGCACCTTTCCAATCTTTAGGGATCTCAGACAATACAAAAGAGAGTTTGAACGGGCTAGTAATAGGGGTTGCGACGGATAAATGTGACGGATAATTGCGACGGAACATTTTAGAAAGAGAGGGTCCAGATTGTCGAGCCCAGCTGATTTGTAGGGGTCCAGATTTTGCAGGTCTTTCAGAACATCAGCTATCTGGATTTGGGTGAAGGAGAAATTGGGGAGGCTTGGGCAAGTTGCTATGGAGGGTGCAGAGCTGTTGACCGGGGTAGACAGGTGGAAAGCATGGCCAGCCGTAGAAAAATGCTTATTGAAATTCTCGATTATTGTAGATTTATCGGTGGTGACAGTGTTTCCTAGCCTCAGTGCAGTGGGCAGCTGGGAGGAGGTGCTCTTATTCTCCATGGACTTTACAGTGTCCCAGAACCTTTTGGAGTTATACACAGGGTACCAGTACCAAGTCTATTTGCAGCCTTATATGCCTGTAGCTTAGCAACCACTTAGTCAACGTTTATTGTAAACCCACCTTAAAACCATTACTGAAAGCTGCAATTTCAAAAAAACATTTGCGAAAACGTTCAAAGGGAACACAGGTCTATAGCTCTGGATACTGGGCTGATAACAAAATGTTTTAATTAGCTGAAAAGTGACATCTAAAATAATTGTAAAATGTGATTTCACATGGTGTACAATTAGCAAGGTGTTTAACAACAAAACTGGTATTTTCTTGATCTTTTACATAGTCTTTATACCAAACATGTATCTCACTTACAAGTCCCATGTGGCAACAAACTTGGTGTGGAAAAGTATTTCCACACCAATTCAACACTTTTGATTATAATACATTCTTCCAAATGTCTTATTGTAATTTTTTTTGTAAATGTATAACAATTTCCTTAATAAATCTATGACAGTATGAATGGCTTTATCTGAGTATTGTGAATATTGTGTTGGTGCTTTAATTTTCCACAAGAAACCATTAGCAAATTAACAAAACTCCATCAGCAAACCACCGTTAGTGGAACCTTCCTCCATCATCTCTAAAAAGTAGAGAGAGACTCACAATGTAATGAAGACAATGGCCCATTATCCACACCCTACCATACCATTGACACTATGGTGCTGCAAAGTGCTGAAATCTAACTCTGTGTAACTCTCTCATTTCCACCAATAAGTAGAAATGCACCCTGTAGTCTCTCACTGACTGGTCAGATGAAGCATGACCCTCCCAGCCCTTTTGTGATTTTGTGATTAAATTGTTAATCTTTGAAGTGGCCAGGACAGTGACGGAAAAATGCACTACCCGAGGGATGACAGTCTCTTCCAAAATAAACGTCTCTGATTTGACATTTTAATAAAGCACAGTGCTGCTAGTTCTCGATGATAACTTCTCGCTGAAGTCCATGAAAAATAACTTAGTTGGTCTGAATTTCTATCTACCGGTATGTCCAGTTGTCAGCTCATATCAACTGAAGTAAGGAACAAGAATAATATGAATCAATGTAGAAATATGTACATAATACCATTATGAAAGGCTATAAATGCACATTATAGAGGGCTGCACAATGGATAATGAGTTTAAAGTATAAAGTACCCTGAAGGTTATTCAGTACGTGGCCAATTTGTTTTACATTGCTTCGTTGCTTTACCTCAGACATGAGTGTGACCATAGTGACCACTTTGCATTTTCAGATGACTGGCTTACTTTCTCTCAGTATTATTTATCAAGTTCAAGTTATGTTAATACCCAGTCATAGATGAAATTGGTACAGGCTAATGAAGAAAAAAACACAAATTTAAAGGGAAACCACAAGTAAGAATGACAAGTAGTCATATAGTACATGGTGTGAGGGAGGGGGATCCACAACGAGTCTTGTGAATTCGGTGGCAGAAGTAGGGTGTTATTTTGTATCTCTCAGTCCTGGCCTGTAGGATAGAGATGTGGTGGATGCCTGTCACTTGTTCTCCACAGGCAGGTAGCCAGTCTTGGGCCGGGCTAGTGCACATTACCTGATGCACTTCTTAGGCCATAACCATATAAGCCTTCATCAAAGAAGTCAAAGTCATTGTTACCAAGCCTACAACCCTGTTCCTAACAGATGGTCCACTTATTTTTCTTATAAAGTGCACCTAAAGTATACAAACCTGGCATCACACTCTCCACTGGCATCACACACTCTACTGGCATCACACACTCCACTGATGAAGTGGAATGTTAATAACTGACACAAAAAGTGATTGGCTATAACTCCTGCTGTATTCTACAAACATGTGCAGATTTTTGATCTAAAACATTGAGAACTTTTGGTTATTCCATTCGCTCTGATTCAAGCTCTTCGGCACCTTCAAAGTCAACACACATTGGCCACATCTGAGACATTTAGTCATTTGGCAATTTTCAGATGTATTTTTCTATTAGCTGGGGTTATCTAGGCCACCCAATACATCCACTGACAAACAACCTACCCAGATATGTGTTTGTTTTTCCACACAGTTTATTTAGACTCTTCTCCAGTTTTCTTGTTTGTTTGTTTTTCTTTGAAATTAGGTGGAAGCACACTGAAAAAGTCAAATTGACCGACACTGAGTACACGGTTGGTATTCAGAACATATCATATGAGACATTTACTTCCCAACCAGTTGTAGGTTTACTGAAGTTATGAGGTTGTTAATTCGTCAAGTAAGTCTGGTCTTTGTGACAGTCCATTAGCAAATGGCTGCTTGGAATCAGAGTCAGAGTTTCCTGTCAGAACATTATACAGGTTAAGTCTACTGTCTCGCGATCTCATCTGTCGTCTGCCTGTTACTTTAATTGAAGGACCCGTGGTTCCAACAGAATCTCTCCACAAAGTGTTTTTGATCTGATTCAAAGGCCACATGCTAACAACAAGTACAGACCCCAGAGTTCTCCTTTGCGGGAGAATGAAGGGATATCAGAAGAGATGAGCCATTGCCGGAGAAGTGAGGGATACATGCTGGGCTGGCCCGCTGGCAGTAGCTTTGTCCGTAGAACGGGATTCAGGGAGAGGGGAAGGCAGAGGGAGATTCTTAATGGAACCTGGCTGAACTTTGGAGCTGGTTTCTAGTAGAGGTAAGAGGAGTAAAAGCACATTAATTTCTGACATGTTATTTTTGTTTTACAAAAGGATAGATTTGGAGTTAGATAAACTTGGATTTTTCGGCAGGTACTTATGCAGGTTTCTACCCTCCACAGCATGGCCTTCACTCCAGATCAAAATTCCAAACCTACAACCTAATTTTGACCAAAATTAACCGGAGAGATTACTGCTTCCAAGGTTTTATTTTTCCAAGCTATGCGAAGGGCGCTCTAGCAAACAAACAGCAGAGACCTGAGAACACCATCAAACCTGGAATTGAGTGAGTAGTGTTTGGTCGGATGCTATTTTGAAAGCCAAGAAGAAAACGAAACAATGAAAAACATAAAAATAAAGTACATTACAATGATATATTGAATGCTCCCAGGCTTGCAAGGACAGACCAGATACAAATTCAATTAGGACTAAGGTGTGAAGTAAAAGGTGTCGAGGCATTTGGGCCCAACAAGTTGCAGGAGTCTTTGAAGTATCCAGTGAAGCCCCCTCCCGCTGTTCAAAGACTATTCACTGGCATTTTTAACAGGAAATCTGCATCCAAAATAAAAGCTTCTCCCAAGTGGGTGTGACACATATTCCCGTTGCCTGCTGCACTGCTGCTTAGATTCCACCTGGCGTTCTGTTCACCGTTTGCCCTGGCCTGTCTCCCCCTGTCTTGTACAGGTACCCCCACCACACTCACCCCTCTCTCCCGAGCTTTCTCTTGCCTCCAGCACACAGGCACTGTTGGGGCGAGTGACTCTGAACTTACAATGGCTAGCCCCAAGTCGTTATATATATATATTTTTTTAGTTTGTTGTGCATTTTGATATTTTTCTATTTGCCTCATGATTCCTGCATACTTTGTTGGCTACAAACTTTCTTTACCCGACCGTGGGACAGACTATGTATGTTCACACACTCGGGACTCCGACTCTCTATTGGTTACACAGACTTTTGGCCTCCCATCCTATCCTAACCACCACTCGCCGGCTTTGTGTTCATGTTACTTGATGAAATTGCTGTACAATATGATCTTGTTGCCATCTGATGCACATCCAGATGTCATAAATCAGCACTACAGAGCTCTTCCTGTCCTCTGCCGTGCCTTGATTGTATTACTGTTGATGATATCTGGAAATGTGCATGTACACCCTAGCCCATCTACTGTCGCTAGCCGCAATTCTGACTTGTGCTCTGATATCTGCTTCACTGATTTCTGCTCTCGTAAAAGCCTGGGTTTTCTGCACGTTAACACTAAAAGCTTATTACATAAAATGGATCAATTGAAAGTGTGGGTTCACAGCTCCAATCCAGATATGTTGTTCATTACTGAAGAGTGTTTTGAATACTGATGTTATCCTTTCTGATTATAACCTTTTTCGGAAAGATAGATCTTCCAAAGGTGGGGGAGTAGCAATCTTTACCAAGGATCACCTTCAGTGCTCGGTTGTCTACACCAAGTCTGTCCCCAAACAATTTGATTTGCTGGTTTTAAGCATTAAACTTTCAAATAGCTCTTTGTTCACTGTTGCTGGGTGCTATCGTCCTCCATCAGCACTGGCCTGTACCCTACCTGCCCTAAGCGCTCTCCTGGCCCGTTACACTAAGTCTGAATTTGTTCTGCCTGGTGACCTAAACTGGAACATGCTTAAACCACCTGACCAAGTCCTAAAGCAATGGGACTCCCAAAATCTTTCTCAGATTATTACCAATCCCACAAGGTAGGACTCCAAACACCCAGAAAAGGCTACGCTCCTCATTGTTATCCTCACAAATTATCCCGATAGGTATCAGTCTGGTGTTTTCTGTAATGACCTTAGTAATCACTGTTTTACAGCCTGTGTTTGTAATGGCTGCTCAGTGAAATTACCTGTCCTGATTTGTCATAGACTCTTGCTAAAAAACTTTAATGAGCAAGCCTTCCTTCATGAACTGGCCTCTGTAAAATGGTATGGAGTCAGCTGATCCCCTCTGTCAAAGACACTTTCACCTTCTTTTTTGATATTTTCTGTGGTATTGTTAACTCCCCCATAAAGAAAATTAGAATTAAAAACAGGTTCAGCCCCTGGTTCAACCGTGATCTTGCAGAGTTACTCCACCTCAAGAATTGCATTTGACGAAAGGCTCGGCACATGCATACTCAGGCTGACTGGCTATCGTTCAGGCAAATGACAAATAAGTGCACTCAGGCTACCCGGACGCCCAAAATTAGGTAATTTGAGGAGCAGTTCTCTCTCTGTGTGTCTAACCCCAAAAAGTTCTGGAAAACAGTTAACGACCTGGAGAATATATCCTCCTCCTCACAGCTGCCCATGTTTTTTTAAATTTTTAAATTTTATTTATTTCACCTTTATTTAACCAGGTAGGCTAGTTGAGAACAAGTTCTCATTTACAACTGCAACCTGGCCAAGATAAAGCATAGCAGCGTGAACAGACAACAACACAGAGTTACACATGGAGTAAACAATAAACAAGTCAACAACACAGTAGGGGGAAAAAATGAGTCTATATACATTGTGTGCAAAAGGCATGAGGAGGTAGGCAATAAATAGGCCATAGGAGCGAATAATTACAATTTAGCAGATTAACAATGGAGTGATAAATCATCAGATGATCATGTGCAAGTAGAGATACTGGTGTGCAAAAGAGCAGAAAAGTAAATCAATAAAAACAGTAAGGGGATGAGGTAGGTAAATTGGGTGGGCTGTTTACAGATGGACTATGTACAGCTGCAGCGATCGGTTAGCTGCTCAGATAGCAGATGTTTAAAGTCTCCAACTTCAGCGATTTTTGCAATTCGTTCCAGTCACAAGCAGCAGAGAACTGGAAGGAAAGGCGGCCAAATGAGGTGTTGGCTTTTGGGATGATCAGTGAGATATACCTGCTGGAGCGCGTGCTACGGGTGGGTGTTGTTATCGTGACCAGTGAACTGAGATAAGGCGGAGCTTTACCTATCATGGACTTATAGATGACCTGGAGCCAGTGGGTCTGGCGACGAATATGTAGCGAGGGCCAGCCGACTAGAGCATACAGGTCGCAGTGGTGGGTGGTATAAGGTGTTTTAGTAACAAAACAGATGGCACTATGATAAACTGCATCTAGTTTGCTGAGTAGAGTATTGGAAGCTATTTTGTAGATGACATCGCCGAAGTCGAGGATCGGTAGGATAGTCAGTTTTACTAGGGTAAGTTTGGCGGAGTGAGTGAAGGAGGCTTTGTTGCGAAATAGAAAGCCGATTCTTGATTTGATTTTGGATTGGAGATGTTTAATATGAGTCTGGAAGGAGAGTTTACAGTCTAGCCAGACACCTAGGTATTTATAGATGTCCACATATTCAAGGTCGGAACCGTCCAGGGTGGTGATGCTAGTCGGGCGGGCGGGTGCAGGCAGCGAACGATTGAAAAGCATGCATTTGGTTTTACTAGCGTTTAAGAGCAGTTGGAGGCCACGGAAGGAGTGCTGTATGGCATTGAAGCTCGTTTGGAGGTTAGATAGCACAGTGTCCAAGGAAGGACCAGAAGTATACAGAATGGTGTCGTCTGCGTAGAGGTGGATCAGGGAATCGCCGCAGCAAGAGCAACATCATTGATATATACAGAGAAAAGAGTCGGCCCGAGAATTGAACCCTGTGGTACCCCCATGGAGACTGCCAGAGGACCGGACAACATGCCCTCCGATTTGACACACTGAACTCTGTCTGCAAAGTAGTTGGTGAACCATGCAAGGCAGTCATCAGAAAAACCGAGGCTACTGAGTCTGCCGATAAGAATATGGTGATTGACAGAGTCGAAAGCCTTGGCCAGGTCGATGAAGACGGCTGCACAGTACTGTCTTCTATCGATGGCGGTTATGATATCATTTAGTACCTTGAGCGTGGCTGAGGTGCACCCGTGACCGGCTCGGAAACCGGAATGCACAGCGGAGAAGGTACGGTGGGATTCGAGATGGTCAGTGATCTGTTTATTAACTTGGCTTTCGAAGACCTTAGATAGGCAGGGCAGGATGGATATAGGTCTGTAATAGTTTGGGTCCAGGGTGTCTCCCCCTTTGAAGAGGTTGGATGACCGCAGCAGCTTTCCAATCTTTGGGGATCTCAGATGATATGCGGTCATCCAACAGGCTGGTATTAGGGGTTGCGACAATGGCGGCGGATAGTTTCAGAAATAGAGGGTCTAGATTGTCAAGCCCACCTGATTTGTATGGGTCCAGGTTTTGCAGCTCTTTCAGAACATCTGCTATCTGGATTTGGGTAAAGGAGAAGCTGGGGACGCTTGGGCGAGTAGCTGCGGGCGGGGGGAGGGGCGGAGCTGTTGGCCGAGGTTGAAGTAGCCAGGTGGAAGGCATGGCCAGCCGTTAAGAAATGCTTGTTGCAGTTTTCGATTATCATGGATTTATCGGTGGTGACCGTATTACCTAGCCTCAGTGCAGTGGGCAGCTGGGAGGAGGTGCTCTTATTCTCCATGGACTTTACAGTGTCCCAGAACTTTTTGGAGTTAGAGCTACAGGATGCAAATTTCTGCTTGAAAAAGCTAGCCTTTGCTTTCCTGACTGACTGCGTGTATTGGTTCCTGACTTCCCTGAACAGTTGCATATCGCGGGGACTATTCGATGCTAATGCAGTCCGCCACAGGATGTTTTTGTGCTGGTCGAGGGCAGTTAGGTCTGGAGTGAACCAAGGGCTATATCTGTTCTTAGTTCTGCATTTTTTGAACGGGGCATGCTTATCTAAGATGGTGAGGAAGTTGCTTTTAAAGAGTGACCAGGCATCCTCAACTGACGGGATGAGGTCAATATCCTTCCAGGGTACCCGGGCCAGGTCAATTAGTAAGGCCTGCTCGCAGAAGTGTTTTATGGAGCGTTTGACATTGATGAGGGGTGGTCGTTTGACCGCGGACCCGTAGCGGATACAGGCAATGAGGCAGTGATCGCTGAGATCCTGATTGAAGACAGCAGAGGTGTATTTGGAGGGCAAGTTGGTCAGGATAATGTCTATGTGGGTGCCCATGTTTACGGATTTAGGGTTGTACCTGGTGGGTTCCTTGATGATTTGTGTGAGATTGAGGGCATCTAGCTTAGATTGTAGGACTGCCGGGGTGTTAAGCATATCCCAGTTTAGGTCACCTAACAGAACAAACTCTGAAGCTAGATGGGGGGCGATCAATTCACAAATGGTGTCCAGGGCACAGCTGGGAGCTGAGGGGGGTCGGTAGCAGGCGGCAACAGTGAGAGACTTATTTCTGGAGAGATTAATTTTTAAAATTAGAAGTTCGAACTGTTTGGGTATGAACCTGGAAAGTATGACATTACTTTGCAGGCTATCTCTGCAGTAGATTGCAACTCCTCCCCCTTTGGCAGTTCTATCTTGATGGAAAATGTTATAGTTGGGTATGGAAATCTCAGAATTTTTGGTGGCCTTCCTAAGCCAGGATTCAGACACTGCAAGGACATCAGGGTTGGCAGAGTGTGCTATAGCAGTGAATAAAACAAACTTAGGGAGGAGGCTTCTGATGTTGACATGCATGAAACCAAGGCTTTTTCGATTACAGAAGTCAACAAATGAGGGTGCCTGGGGACATGCAGGGCCTGGGTTTACCTCCACATCACCCGAGGAACAGAGGAGGAGTAGGATGAGGGTGCGGCTTAAGGCTATCAAAACTGGTCGCCTAGAGCGTTGGGGACAAAGAATAAAAGGAGCAGATTTCAGGGCGTGGTAGAATAGATTCAGGGCATAATGTGCAGACAGGGGTATGGTGGGGTGCGGGTACAGCGGAGGTAAGCCCAGGCACCGGGTGATGATAAGAGAGATTGTATCTCTGGACATGCTGGTTATAATGGGTGAGGTCACCGCATGTGTGGGAGGTGGGACAAAGGAGATGTCAAAGGTATGAAGAATGGAACTAGGGGCTCCATCATAAACTAAAACAATGATAACTAACCTGAACAACAGTATACAAGGCATATTGACATTTGAGAGAGACATACAGTGAGGCATAAAGTAATCGCAGGTATTGATTGGGAGAGCTAGCTAAGAAAACAACAGCTAATAAGCTAACAGCTAACACAACAACAGCAGGTAAAATGGCGATGACTAAGCAGAGAGGGTCGGAATAACTACACCCAGAGCCTGAGTTCGCGGCTGGGGCCGACAGATAAAAAAAATAAACAGAATGGAGTACTGTGAATTAATGGACAGTCCAGCAGGCATCAGCTATGTAGCCAAGTGGTCATAGTGTCCAGGGGGCAGCAGTAGATGGAACAGGGAAGCCGCGGAGTAGTCGCCACTACGCTAGCACGCGGGCGACACGGCGTTTAAAGTTAGTAGCCCGGGGCTAGTAGGAGCGTCTGTTCTGACGGAGGCCGGTTGAAGGCACAGCGGATGGAGTATTCGTCGGCAGACCAGTCGTGGTGGTGCGGCGGGGCGCCGTGTCGACAGAGGATCCAAGCCAGATGGCGAAAGAGGTATTGTAGAATTTAGTTTGCTAGCCGGGAGACGCGCCTGGCTCACGGCTAACTAGTGCTAGCTTCGTGGCAGGGGCGTTAGCCACTAGCTAGCTGTGAAGATCAGAAGTGGTGGTCCAGGGATTACGGCAGGAATCCGGCGTTGTAGTGGAGAGATAGTCCAATACTGGTAGAATGGCGAGTATTATCCAGGCTAAAAAACAGGGCTGGTATCTGTGCAGAAGGTAAAAGCCGCTAGCAGTGGCTAACAATGACTAAAAAGCTTGTAGCTAATTAGCTTCTGGTGGTTCTTGAATGCGTTTCTTAACTTCTACCGAGTCAGAAACCCGGATCCGGGAGCACCCCCCACCCCCCACCAGTAAAAAAGCTGAATAGCATAGCTAGCATAGCGTCACAAGTAAATAGTAGCATCTAAATATCATTCAATCACAAGTCCAAGATACCAGATGAAAGATCCACTTCTTGTGAATCCAGCAATCATTTCTGATTTTTAAAATGTTTTACAGGGAAGACACAATATGTAAATCTATTAGCTAACCACGTTAGCAAAAGACACCATTTTTCTTTGTCCACCATTTTTTCTCTCCACCAGTAGCTATCACCAATTCGGCCAAATAAAGATATTGATAGCCACTAACCAAGAAAAAACCTCATCAGATGACAGTCTGATAACCTATTTATTGTATAGGATAGTTTTTGTTAGAAAAATGTGCATATTTCAGGTAGAAATCATAGTTTACAATTGCACCCACCATCACAACTCGACTAGAATAAATACAGAGAGCAACGTGTATTAACAATTTACTCATCATAAAACATTTCATAAAAATAGACAAAGCATAGCAATGGAAAGACACAGATGTTGTGAATTCAGACAATATTTCAGATTTTCTAAGCGTTTTACAGCGAAAACACAATAAATCGTTATATTAGCATACCACATGTGCAAACGTTACCCCAGCATGAATTCATGGCAACGGGAGCGATAACGTTATGATCACCAAAATATATTAATTTTTTCACTAACCTTCTCAGAATTCTTCCGATGACAGTCCTGTAACATCATATTACAACATACATATAGAGTTTGTTCGAAAATGTGCATATTTAGCCCAAAAAAAACGTGGTTATACAATGAGAATAGTAGCAAAACTGGCCTGAAAATGTCGGGCGCTATATTTGAGAGTGATCTAGTCTAATCGATAGCTAATCATAAACTTGACTAAAAAATACAGGGTTGACAGGAATCGAAAGACAAATTAGTTCTTAATGCAATCGCTGACTTACATTTCTAAAATTATCCTTACTGTGCAATACCGGGTCCGCCAAGCGAAGCTACACATAACAAAATGGCGATATATGCGTTTAAAATTTTTCAACAGAACAGCGATTTATCATCATAAATAGTTCTTACTGTGAGCTGTTCTTCCATCAGTATCTTGGGCAATGTATCCTTTCTTGGGTCTAATCTTCTTTTGGTCGAAAGATGTCCTCTTGTCCTTCGAAATGCCCACTAACGTTCGACCGGGACCCCGAAACGTGCCCGGCGCTTCAAAGTGCATCACAAAGCAATGCCTCAAAATCACACTAAACGGATATAAATTGCTATAAAACGGTTTAAATTAACTACCTTATGATGTCTTTAACACCTATAACGAGTAAAAACATGACCGGCGATATATAAGTGGCTAAACCAACGCTTGGAAAGAGAGCCAGTGCGACGTCCATCTCGCGTCATGCGCAGCAGGAAAAGAACGGTACATCCGGTCTTTCGCGTTTTATACGGGCCCTGATTGCGCAATCGACTCCATTCAAATTGTCACCTCTTACTGACATCTAGAGGAAGGCATGGGCAGTGTTTGTATCCTCATAGGATTTACCGGGACTTTAAAACTGACCTGGGACCAGAGGCCAAAATTTCTGAAATCTCACTCCATATCAGGAAAAGTGCTGTAGAATGAGTTCTGTTTCACTCAGAGACATAATTCAAACGGCTATAGAAACTAGACAGTGTTTTCTATCCAATAATAACAATAATATGCATATTGTACGAGCAAGAATTGACTACTAGGCAGTTTAATTTGGCAATGTCAAAAAAAATAAAGTGCTAACAGCACCCCCTATTGACAAAAGGTTTTAACCTTTACTTAACACCCATCCTGGATCCGGGAGCATCCTCATCAGTAAAAGCTGACTAGCATAGCCTAGCATAGCACCACAAGTAAATAATAGCATATAAATATCATGAAATCACAAGTCCAATACAGCAAATGAAAGATAAACATCTTGTGAATCCAGCCATCATTTCCGATTTTTTTAATGTTTTACAGCGAAAACACAATATGCATTTCTATTAGCTAACCACAATAGCCAAAGACTCAACCGCATATTTTCACCATGTTTCTACCGCATAGGTAGCTATCACAAAACCGACCAAATATAGATATAATTAGTCACTAACCAAGAAACAACTTCATCAGATGACAGTCTTATAACATGTTATACAATATATCTATGTTTTGTTTGAAAATGTGCATATTTGAGGTATAAATCATAGTTTTACATTGCAGCTACAATCAAAAATATCACCAAAGCAGCCAGAATAATTACAGAGAGCAACGTGAAATACCTAAATACTCATCATAAAACATTTATGAAAAATACATGGTGTACAGCAAATGAAAGATAAACATCTTGTGAATCCAGCCAATATTTCCGATTCTTTAAGTGTTTTACAGCGAAAACACAATATAGCATTATATTAGCTTACCACAATAGCCAAACACACAACCGCATTTATTCACCGCATAGATAGCATTCGCAAAAACCAGCAAAATATATAAAATTAATCACTAACCTTGACCAACTTCATCAGATGACAGTCTTATAACATCAGGTTATACAATACACTTATGTTTTGTTCGAAAATGTGCATATTTAGAGCTGCAAACCGTGGTTATACATTGTGAATATGTAGCATCGATTCACCAGAATGTCCGGAGCTATTTTGGACACTCACCTAATCTGACCAAAGAACTCATCATAAACTTTACATAAAAATACTTGTTGTATGGCAAATGAAAGATACACTGGTTCTTAATGCAACCGCCGTGTTAGATTTAAAAAAAATACCTATACCATAACAAACAGCTTGCGTTATTGCGAGACAGCGCCCGCCAAAACGGCAGAGAATAGGAATAACATTTTCCACAGAAATACGAAATAACATCATAAATTGTTCTTACTTTTGTTGAGCTTCCATCAGAATCTTGTACAAGGAGTCCTAGGTCGAGGATACATCGTTGTTTGGTTTTAGAATGTCCTTTTCTCCTGTCGAATTCGTGCCACAATGCTAGCCATTGTTGATGACGTTCCGAGTTTCTCTCGACGCAAATAACAGAAAACTCCAAAAGTCCCAATAAACGTTGAATAAACTGATGAAACTCGGTTGAAAAAAACTACTTTATGATGTTTTTCTAATATGTATCAAATAAAAACAGAGCCGGAGATATTAGCCGTGTATACCGAATGCTTATCATAAGACAATATGGAGGTGCTTCCCGCGCCTAGGTAGAGAAAGGAAATTCTGGGCACGTCATTCCAAGAGCTCTTGTTCGACCTCAGATCAAGCTAGACTCCCCATTCCACCTTCCACTGCCTGTTGACATCTAGTGGAAGGCGTATGAAGTGCATGCATATCGATAAATATTAGGCAATTGAATAGGCAGGCCCTGGAACAGAGCATCGTTTTCAGATTTTTCACTTCCTGTATGAAAGTTTGCTGCAAAATTAGTTCTGTTTTACTCACAGATATAATTCAAACAGTTTTAGAAACTTGAGAGTGTTTTCTATCTAATAGTAATAATAATATGCATATTGTACGATCTAGAATAGAGTACGAGGCAGTTTAATTTGGGCACGATTTTTTCCAAAGTGAAAACAGCGCCCCCCTATTGACAAGAAGTTAAATAAAAAATAATAGCGATGTCCCTTAATGTTGATGTGGTTGTTACTGACAAGAAGCACGTGGCTGAGCTCTTTAATCACCACTTCATTAAGTCAGGATTCCTATTTGACTCAGCCGTGCCTCCTTACCCATCCAACATTTCCTCATCTCCCACCCCTTCTAATGTGACTATCCCCAATGCTTCTCCCTCTTTTTCCCCTGCCCTGCTACAAAAAGTTTCTCCCTGCAGGCAGTCACTGAGTCCGAGGTGCTAAAGGAGCTCCTTAAACTTGACCCCAAAAAAACATTTGGGTCAGATGGTTTAGACCCTTTCTTCTTTAAGGTTGCTGCCCCTATCATCACCTCCCCACCTCCTTGCTGCCCCTATCATCGCCAAGACTATCTCCAACTTCTTTAACCTGTCTCTCCTTTCTGGGGAGGTTCCCATGGCTTGAAAGGCAGCAACAGTTTGTCCTTTATTTAAAGGGGGAGATCAAGCTGATCCTAACTGTTATAGGCCTATTTCTATTTTGCCCTGTTTATCAAATGTATTGGACAAACTTGTCAATAATCAACTGACTAGCGTTCTTGATGTCTATAGTATTCTCTCGGGTATGCAATCTGGTTTCTGCTCAGGTTATGGATGTGTCACTGCAACCTTAAAGGTCCTCAATGATGTCACCATTGCCCTTGATTCTAAGCAATATTGTGCTGATATTTTTATTGACTTGGCCAAAGCTTTTGATATGGTAGACCATTCCATTTTTGTGGGCAGGGCTAAGGAGTATTGGTGTCTCTGAGGGGTCTTTGGGTTGGTTTACTAACTACCTCTCTCAAAAAGTGCAGTGTATAAAGGCTGCTGTCTCAGCCACTGCCTATCACCAAGGGAGTACCCCAAGGCTCGATCCTAGGCCCCACGCTCTTCTCAATTTACATCAACAACATAGCTCAGGCAGTAGGAAGCTCTCTCATCCATTTATATGCAGATGATACAGTCTTATACTCCTTATATTCAGCTGGCCCCTCCCTGGATTTTGTGTTAAATGCTCTACAACAAAGCTTTCTTAGTGTCCAACACACTTTCTGTAACCTTAACCTTGTTCTGAACACCTCCAAAACAAAAGTCATGTGGTTTGGTAAGAAGAATGCCCCTCCTCCCACAGGTGTTATTACTACCTCTGAGGGTTTAGAGCTTGCGCTAGTCACCTCATACAAGTAATTGGGAGTATGTCTAGATGGTGCACTTTCCTTCTCTCAGTACATATCAAAGCTGCAGGCTAATGTTAAATCTAGACATGGTTTCCTCTATCGTAATCGCTCCTCATTCACCCCAGCTGCCAATCTAACCCTGATTCAGATGAACATCCTACCCATGCTAGATTACGGAGACATCATTTATAGATCGGCAGGTAAGGGTGCTCTTGAGCGGCTAGATGTTCTTTACCTTTCGGCCACCAGATTTTCCACCATTGCTCCTTATAGGACACATCACTTCACTCTATACTCCTCTGTAAACCGGTCATCTCTGTATATCCGCTGCAAGACCCACTGGTTGATGCATATTTATAAAACCCTCTTAGGCCTCACTCCCCCATATCTGAGACATCTACTGCAGACCTCATCCTCCACATACAACACCCATTTTGCCAGACACATTCTGTTAAATGTCCCCAAAGCACACACATCCCTGGGTCGCTCTTCTTTTCAGTTCGCCGCAGCTAGCGACGAGCTGCAACAAACACTCAAACTGGACAGTTTTATCTCAATCTCTTCATTCGAAGACTCGATCATGGACACTCTTACTGACAGTTGTGGCTACTTTGTGTGATGTAATGTCTCTACTTTCTTGCCCTTTGTGCTATTGTTTGTGCCCAAAAATGTTTGTACCATGTTTTATGCTGCTACCATGTTGTGTTGCTACCATGTTGTTGTTATGTTGTGTTGCTACCATGCTGTGTTGTCATGTGTTGCTGCCTTGCTATGTTGTTGTCTTAGGTCTCTCTTTATGTAGTGTTGTGTTGTCTCTCTTGTTGTGATGTATGTTTTGTACTATATTTATATTGTATATATTCTTTATTTTTAATCCCAGGCCCCTATCCCCGCAGGAGGACTTTTTCCTTTTGGTAGGCCGTCATTGTAAATAAGAATTTGTTCTTAACTGACTTGCCTAGTTAAATTAAGGTTAAATGAACTAAAAATAAATTATTAGGTTTCAAAGATATCCGACAGGTTTCCTGCAGCTCTACATGTTTAATATCAATACAAGAAATGTATACTGAACAAAAATATAAACGCAAAGGGTTGGGCCCATGTTTCATAAGCTGAAATAAAAGATCCCACAAATCATTCATACACACAAAAAAAGAAGTGTTTACATCCCTGTTAGTGAACATTTCTCCTTTGCCAATATAAACCATCCACCTGACAGGTGTGGCATATGAAGAAGCTGAATAAACAGCATGATCCTTACACAGGTGCATCTTGTACTGGGGATAATAAAAGGACACTCTAAAATGTCCAGTTTTGTCACACAACACAATGCCACAGATGTCTCATGTTTTGAGGGAATGTACTATTGGCATGCTGATTGCCAGAATGTCCACCAGAGCTGTTGCCAGATAATTGCATTTCAATTTCTCTACCAATATCGTTTTAGAGAATATGACAGTATGTTCAACCGGCCTCACAACTGCCTACCCTGCGTATGGCGTCGTGTGGACGAGCGGATTGCTGATGTCAACGTTGTGAACAGTGTGCCCCATAGTGGTGGTTGGGTTATGGTACGGGCAGGCATAGGTTACGGACAATGAACACAATTGCATTTTATCGATGGCAATTTGAATGCACAGAGATACCATGAGGAGATCATGAGGCCCATTGTTGTGCCATTCATCCTTCGCCATCGCCTCATGTTTCAGTACCCCCCAAAACCAATTCTTCCTTTGGCCGCCTCTCCTTCCAGTTCTCTGCTGCCAATGACTGGAACAAACTACAAAAATCTCTGAAACTGGAAACACTTATCTCCCTCACTTGCTTTAAGCACCAGCTGTCAGAGCAGCTCATAGATTACTGCACCTGTACATAGCCCATCTATAATTTAGCCCAAACAACTACCTCTTTCCCTACTGTATTTATTTATTTATTTTGCTCCTTTGCACCCCATTATTTCTATCTCTACTTTGCACATTCTTCCACTGCAAATCAACCATTCCAGTGTTTTACTTTCTATATTGTATTTACTTCGCCACCATGGCCTTTTTTTGCCTTTACCTCCCTTATCTCACCTCACTTGCTCACATTGTATATAGACTTATTTTTCTACTGTATTATTGACTGTATGTTTGTTTTACTCCATGTGTAACTCTGTGTTGTTGTATGTGTCGAACTGCTTTGCTTTATCTTGGCCAGGTCGCAATTGTAAATGAGAACGTTTTCTCAACTTGCCTACCTGGTTAAATAAAGGTGAAATAAAATAAAAATAAAAATGATGATGCATGGCCCCATGTCACAAGGATCAGTTCCTGGAAACGGAATATGTCCTAGTTCAAATCACAATGCATTCATTAATTTTGGACATAATTTAAATCCACCCCCAATATCTTTGGACACATTAGCTAGTTTAGTAATAGTGTGGATGATAAAGTAGCCCCATCTATGGCTTTACCCTTTCTTGATAATTTGCCTGTCAGCATTATAAAGCCTATTGAGTCTGACCCCTAGTAGAATAAACTGCCCAGGAGTCAATGGAACTGGGTAAACATGTGGGCAATAAATAATTGCAATAAAAAAATACTGGTTATTTCATAAATCAGGTAATCAATTAAGTTGCATTTGGTATTCATGCGCTGCTTACTTGAACTGTACTTTGAGTTATAGCCTCTAACAGTGTGTCTGTATTTCAGTGAGATTGTGTCCGTGTGCTTTTCTTACTGTGAGTGTGGGTAAATTTGCTTTTATGTGAGTGTGTATGTGTTGTGTACATTAATGTGTGTGTGTGTGTGTGTGTGTGTGTGTGTGTGTGTGTGTGTGTGTGTGTGTGTGTGTGTGTGTGTGTGTGTGTGTGTGTGTGTACATGTGTTTTTTTTATGTGAGAGATGGAGGAGCGAGGGAGATGTGTGTGTATCTGCCTGTATGTGATAAAGAGCTGTAAAGTCACTAATAGACCATTTTTACCTCTGCACATCAGAGCCCTCTCATATATAGGTGTCCATTAGCGCACCTCTGTCATTGTTAAGAGCAGGAAACAGGAGTACACATTAGCTGAAAGCTAACTCATATGACATTAGTGCAGAGAATTTACCCCTTTACTTCAGTGAGGTCTCCAATCCTAGCTGCCAGTATATACAGTGCATTCGGAAAGTATTCAGACCCCTTGACTTTTTTCATATTTTGTTACATTACAGCCTTATTCTAAAATGGATGGATTTTTTTCCACCTTATCTATCTACGCATAATACCCCATAATGACAAAGGAAAAACAGGTTTTTAGAAATTTTTGCAAATTATTCAAACTGAAAACGGAAATATCACATTTACATAAATCAAATCAAATCAAGTTTATTTTATATAGCCCTTCGTACATCAGCTAATATCTCGAAGTGCTGTACAGACACCCAGCCTAAAACCCCAAACAGCAAACAATGCAGTTGTAGAAGCACGGTGGCTAGGAAAAACTCCCTAGAAAGGCCAAAACCTAGGAAGAAACCTAGAGCGGAACCAGGCTATGAGGGGTGGCCAGTCCTCTTCTGGCTGTGCTGGGTGGAGATTATAACAGAACTATGCCAAGATGTTCAAAATGTTCATAAATGACAAGCATGGTCAAATAATAATCAGGAATAAATGTCAGTTGGCTTTTCATAGCCGATCATTAAGAATTGAAAACAGCAGGTCTGGGACAGGTAGGGGTTCCATAACCGCAGGCAGAACAGTTGAAACTGGAATAGCAGCAGGGCCAGGCGGACTGGGGACAGCAAGGAGTCATCATGCCCGGTTTGCCGTGACGTATGGTCCTAGGGCTCAGGTTCTCCGAGAGAGAGAAACGCTGTATATGGCCCAGGAGGCCTATAAACAGTGGCTATAAAAAGTGATTGAGTAGGCTGCATAGATTTCATGACTAGAAGCTCAAAAGACGAAAACGTCATTTATTTTTTTGTAAATGTTAGCAACACCTCCGCCTTTGCGGGATGCACGGGGGATATGGTCACTAGTGTAACCAGGAGGTGAGGCCTCATTTAACACAGTAAATTCATCAGGCTTAAGCCATGTTTCAGTCAGGCCAATCACATCAAGATTATGATCAGTGATTAGTTCATTGACTATAACTGCCTTTGAAGTGAGGGATCTAACATTAAGTAACCCTATTTTGAGATGTGAGGTATCACGATCTCTTTCAATAATGGCAGGAATGGAGGAGGTCTTTATCCTAATGAGATTGCTAAGGCGAACACCGCCATGTTTAGTTTTGCCCAACCTAGGTCGAGGTTACATAAGTATATATAAGTATTCAGTATACATAAGTATACATAAGTATTCAGACGCTTTACTCAGTACTTTGTTGAATCTCCTTTGGCAGCGATTACAGCCTCGAGTCTTCTTGGATATGTCAATACAAGCTTGGCACACCTGTATTTGGGGAGTTTCTCACATTCTTCTCTGCAGATCCTCTCAAGCTTTGTCAGGTTGGATGGGGAGCAAAGCTGCACAGCTATTTTCTGGTCTCTCCAGAGATGTTCGATTGGGTTCAAGTCTGGGCTCAAGGACATTCAGAGACTTGTCCCGAAGCCACTCCTGTCTTGGCTGAGTGTTAAGGTTTGTTGTCCTGTTGGAAGGTGAACCTTCACCCCCAGTCTCTGGAGCCAGTTTTCATCAAGGATCTCTCTGTAATTTGCTCTGTTCATCTTTGTCTCGATCCTGACCAGTCTCCCAGTCCTGCCTCAGATAAACATCCCCACAGCATGATGCTGCCACCCCCATTTCTCACCGTAGGGATGGTGCCAGGTTTCCTCCAAACGTGATGCTTGTCATTCATGCCAAAGAGTGTCATCTTGGTTTCATCAGACAGGATAATCTTGTTTCTCATGATCTGAGAGTCCTTTAGGTGCCTTTTGGCAAACTCCAAGTGGGCTGACGTGTCTTTTACTGAGGTGTGGCTTCCGTCTGGCCAATTTACCATAAAGGCCTGATTGGTGGAGTGCTGCAGAGATGGTTGTCCTTCTGGAAGGTTCTCCCATCTCCACAAAGGAACCCTGGAGCTCTGTCATAGTGACCATCGGGTTCTTGGTCACCTCCCTGACCAATGCCCTTCTCCCCCTATTGCTCAGTTTGGCCGGGCGGCCATTTCTAGGAAGAGTCTTGGGTGTTCCAGACTTCTTCCATTTAAGAATGATGGAGACCACTGTGTACTTGGAGACCTTCAATGCTGCAGGCGTTTTTTGGTACACTTCCGCAGATCTGTGCCTCGACACAATCCTGTCTTGGATCTCTACAGACAACTCCTTCGACCTCATGGCTTGCTTTTTGCTCTGACATGCACTGTCAACTGTGGAACTTTAAATAGACAAGGGTGTGCCTTTCCAAATCATGTCCAATCGATTAAATTTACCACAGGTCGACTCCAAGTTGTAGAAACATGTCAAGGTTGATCAATGGAAACAAGATGCACCTGAGCTCAATTTCGAGTCTCTTAGCAAAGGCTCTGAATACTTATGTAAATAAGGTATTTCAGTTTTTTTTTCACTCATTTTAGAATAAGGCTGTAACGTAACAAAATATGGAAAAAGTGAATAGGTCTGAATATTTTCCGAATGCACTGTACCTCACCATGAAGAAGAGGACGAGAGAAATAACATGGATTAATCTAAACAAATGACTCAGTGAACACTGTGTAAACCAGCTCCGTGAGCCGATTTCATATCAGTAATGATATTATCATGAGCTAATAGGCGTGTTTATCAAGGGTAAACTTTTGGGGACAAGTCAAGTGCAGAATAGACGAAAGCAGCAGTGGCAGAGATGTATCAGTCTTCCGAGGATGGAAAAGAATGCTGCTACCATTCTTAATGTGTTCTGGGAGAATTGGGTGTCAGTGCTGCAATCTGTAAGCCTAGCGTACACTCTCACGTTGACACTCACACTTTGACTTTGTTTAATATAATCCAATTTCTCAGACGTTCCAATTAAAGGATGGAAAGTGAGGGAACTGAGTGAACCCATTGCCTAAATAAACATAGTTTTTTTCTCTCCCCTAGGTAGTTAATTGCACGTGAATCCACAATTCCTTCGCTACAGTCCCATATTGCAGAACCGCCCCGCTTGTACTCTAAATATTATATAAGGAACCTAAGTAACAATTGTTGTTCTTTTGCACATCAACTATTCATGTTCGCTAAGTGAGGTGCACCTTGGGAGAGAAACGAAAAAGAACCCCACCGGAAGTCTTTACCCTATTTTAGTGTATTGAAGGCAACGTGCAGTCTCAGTTTATGCTTTAACAACCTTTCCAGACTAAGACAAAGGGTCTAACTTAGAAGTCCTTATTAACTGATGAGAGGGGTTTTCATGCTATTCGTCCAGCTTCATTATTAAGTAACTGTTTTCCTCCCCTCGGGCCACAATGAGACTGTATGAGAAACACATCTACAGTAGCACATGACAGCAGCTTTCAGACGAAGCAAAACTCAAGCACGATTTTGAACAGTAAACCCTGAAAATCGCTCCAGACCAGACACACAAAAGACAGCGGACATCATTGATGTTCCGCTTCCCCCTGCTTTAGAACTAAATCCATCATACATTGTGTTTTTGTTTTTTTCCACCCACCAACAAATCGACCGCGTCTGAGTCTGGTAACCTGTATATACAGGAGCTGACCTTGCTTAGCTGTGAGGGAATTATCATGTTTAAGGCCTTCTGATACAGTCATCTTCAAACAAGAAAAATATGACATGAACTATTGATACATTTCTCACTCAGTGTGTACATTTTCACCATATCCCACTTCTTTGGTTTACTTGTTTTTGCTGTTATTCTTGTTGTAGTTGTGTTCCAAGGCCAACCTTTGAACCGCAATGCGCACCACTGTATAAACTGAGTGCACAAAACATTAAGAACACCTTCCTAATATTGAGTTGCACCCCCTTTTGCCCTCAGAACAGCCTCAATTTGTTGGGGCATGGGCTCTACAAGGTATCAAAAGCGTTCCACAGGGATGCTGGCCGATGTTGACTCCAAAGTTTCCCACAGTTGTGTCAAGTTGGCTAGATGTTCTTTGGGTGGTGGATCGTTCTTGATACACACGTGAAACTGTTGAGTGCGAAAACCCCAGCAACGTTGCAGTTCTTGACACAAACTGGTGCACCTGGCACCTACTACCATACTCCGTTCAAAGGAACTTAAATATTCTGTCTTGCCTATGCACCCTCTGAATGGCACATGCATAGAATCCATGTCTCAATTGTCTCAAGACTTAAAAATCCTTCTTTAATCAATAAGGGATCATAGCTTTCACCTGGATTCACCTGGTCAGTCTATATCATGTAAAGAGCATGACAAAATAGGTATTAGGGGCTCGTATACCATATGCATAATATGTAAATAAATGTGATATAATGTGTACGTTTACTATTCACCAGTGGCGGTCAGTGCCGTTTAAGATGAGGGAGGACAATTTTTTTCATGAGCATGGCCTTATTTCTATTACAGCATATTGGATGACTCTCATTCATATTCTTTTCAACCAGCTCAATGTAACAGCGATAGGTTTAGGCTACTACATGAAACTCAATTTTTCCCTATACCCATCATGAGGTTGCTACAACCTAGCCTATGAATGAAAGTTTACAACGTAGGTGCACACAGGTCGAGAGACACATTTCAGGTGACAGACAGTGACATTCTCTAGCCTGATATAGGGTGTAATCATTAGTCCAACAGTTGCAAATAAGAGTTTCTATTGGACAAATTCAGGTATGTCTATCCCTGTTTTGTTCCGTTTGCATCTGTTTAATAAATGTTTTTCGAAATGAATACACCCCTGATCCCACGTAAACACAGTTCACTCTCATAACAGCCATGTTGTATTCCTGCTCTTCGATTGTGGACTTCAATGCACACCACATCAGCTGTATGTGACCAAGCAAAAATACCTTTCCAAGCCAAACCGCTACACAGAGCCTACATCATTGTCACCCAAAACTGTTCAATTATTGTCTTTCTCTCTCTGTGAGTCAACTACTCACCACATTTTATACAGTGCAGTACTAGCTGTCTGTAGCTAATGCTATCAGTACTAGATTCATTATGTGACCCTTTGATTGGGTGGACAACATGCCAGTTCATGCTGCAAGTGCTCTGATAGGTTGGAGGACGTCCTCTGGAAGTTGTCATAATTATTGTGTACGTCTATGGAAGGGGGTGAGAACCATGAACCTCTTAGGTTTTGCTTTGAAGTCAATGTACTCAGAGGAGGACAGAAGCTAGCTGTCCTCCGGCTACACCATGGTGCTACCCTACAGAGTGCTGTTGAGGCTACTGTAGACCTTTGCAAAACAGTGTGTTTTAAACAGTTATTTTGGTGACATGGGATTATATTTAGTATAGTTTTATCTAAAAAGGATACATATTTTTATGTTTTACAATTTACATTTTTATGAAATTCACTGAGGAGGATGGTCCTCCCCTTCCTCTTCTGAGGAGCCTCCACTGCTATACACACATGCACGAATAGAGGCACAAACACGCAGACATGCTTTCTCTCTCTCTCTCGTTCTCTCTCTCACTCTCTCTCTCACAAACACACACAAACACACACACACACACGAAAAGTAATGTGGGCACTCACATAAACACATACACACAATTTTCTCTCTCACAGTATTCTCACACACACACACCGTAGACCTAACAAAAGAGCGCTGGGAGATGAATCAGAGACTAATAACCTTCACTGACAGGTATAATTCTATCAGGGTAGAATCAGCGATAGCAATTAGACGGTCTTTGGGTGTGGGGATCCTAACTGGGGTCAATTAGAGAGGCTGGGACCATCGCTGACTCCCACTACATCCCTCTGTCTGTCACTAGTGGAGCACTCCATTCTTAATTACATAGTATAAATGTATCTCACATTGGCTTACTCTCTCCCTCTGTCTCTATAGACCACCCCTGATAATGGGTTTTCTGCCCTACTGCTTGCCCCAAACTACTTTTCCCATGACCCGCAGGAAAGTTCCCTTTTTTATTTTCAAATAAACTCTTACAATAACTGATAACCCTTTCTCTTTCATGATAAGAACCTTATTCCCAACCGACTACCCTATATGGTGCTATCCATATGTGTTGAGAAAGCTAATCACCTTGTATGAGAAGACAGTGGGACGTACGTACCACTGGGATGTCATTATCTGATCTGAGCGTGAGCACCGACAATTACCAGAGGAACTGGTCTTCACACGCTTTCTTCCCTAAATATGAACCCATCTGTGCTTGGCAGGGAGTATTGTGTGATGTTGTTCACACTTCACCACACAGTGTATAATGCAATGCTCATTTAAAGTTTATGATTGGGGATGTGCCTTTCCTGAAGCCCATCACAGAGCCTCGATGGTAGCCCCTGGGTTAAACTGCATTACAGTGTGGTTGCATGTCAGGATAGAGGGGGATTAGATATGTCAAATGACATGGTCTTGACAATGGGATCTCTAACCCAGCACATCCCTCAAATGTGTCATTTTACGGCTGATGGTGTTCAGGTGATGGTGTTCATATCATGGTGTTCAGGTGATGGTGTTTAGATCATTGTGTTCAGATCATGGTGTTCAGGTGAAGCGGTTCAGGTGATGGGGTTCAGGTGATGGGGTTCAGGTGATGTGTTCAGACCATGGTGTTCAGACCATGGTGTTCAGGTGATGGTTTTCAGGTGATGGGGTTCAGGTGATGGTGTTCAGGTGATGGTGTTCAGGTGATGGTTTTCAAGTGATGTGGTTCATGTGATGGTGTTCAGGTGATGGCGTTCAGGTCATGGTGTTCAGGTGATGGTGTTTAGATCATTGTGTTCAGATCATGGTGTTCAGATCATGGTGTTCAGGTGATGGGGTTCAGGTGATGTGGTTCAGGTGATGGGGTCCAGGTGATGTGTTCAGACCATGGTGTTTAGACCATGGTGTTCAGGTGATGTTTTTCAGGTGATGGTGTTCAGGTGATGGTGTTCAGGTGATGGTGTTCTGATAATGGGGTTCAGGTGATGGGGTTCATGTGATGGGGTTCAGGTGATGGGGTTCAGACCATGGTGTTCAGATCATGGTGTTCAGGGGATGGTGTTCAGGTGATGGTGTTCAGGAGATGGTGTTCAGATCATGGTGTTCAGGTGATGGTGTTCAGGAGATGGTGTTCAGATCATGATGTTCAGGTGATGGTGTTCAGACTATGGTGTTCAGGTGATGGTGTTCAGGAGATGGTGTTCAGATCATGGTGTTCAGGTGATGCGGTGTGTTTATTGTTCACCTGCCAGCCTTAAACTAAAGAGTTGGCGTGCATCACCAGGTAACTAGTAAGGAAGAAGTAATTGCACACGTGGGGATAGGTAGGGGTTTGTGTGTGTGCAAGCTGTATGGACATGTGTGTAAAATAACTGTGTGTGTGTGTGTGTGTGTGTGTGTGTGTGTGTGTGTGTGTGTGTGTGTGTGTGTGTGTGTGTGAGTGAGTGAGTGAGTGAGTGAGTGAGTGAGGAGTCTATATGTGTGTGTAAGAGAGAGTGTGTGTTTGTGTGCACTCGCAAGCACAAGTGTGTGTGTGTGGTTCGTTATCTGTTTGTGTGCAGCTGTGTGTGATTGTGTGCAGAGAGCTGTACATTTCAGAACTCCTTGGAGAGTGAAGTTGGCACAGGTGTCAAAAAAGTGTTTAATTAGCAAACAAACAAACAAACAAGCAAGCCAACTAGCTCAACTTAGCAGTAATGGAGTTCCTCAAGGAGAGAAGGCTATGACAGAAGGCAACCGTCACCAGTTGAAGCATTTTAAAGGTGATATAGAGAATGATAAGGGAAAATTAGGAACAGTTTGAAGAGCGCTATTGGTTCTATGTAAACTACAGGTTGATTTGCATTGAATAGTAGACATTTCATCTTATTTTTTATCATTGAACATTTTATTGAACAATGTGGTTACAAAAAATTATATCACAACATAAATATCTGACTAAATGTTAAAGCCAACATGGTGTATAAAAAGAGATACAACACTAAACAGAGGCCTTTGCCTCTTCACAACAAATTCATTCAATGAAAACATCTGTGTGTGTTAGGTTGCCAACTGATGTATTTCAGCACACTTTCATAAGAGCGAAAAATTATTATATCAAAAATAAACTCAATGTACCCAGAGGAGAATGTTACAGAAATAACCTCAAAGCTCTCACAACTATGTACGGAACTATGTTCAGCCCCACCCATTCTGACCGCTCAAACAAACTAGGTCAAATAGGCTGTCTAAAACTAATAATGCATCTTCCTTAATTGCCCTTACTGTAAGTTAATTTCGAGACAGATGCCATCATCACTAATTATCTGAAATAACTGACACCAATGTACAAAGAAACTTTTTTTTTTGGCCCTCGTTTAATGGCCCCACCAAATTAAAAGTGTTGTGAACTAGCTACCACGCTGACACACCAATTAAAAACTAAGAATCACTCATGCTCCAACTTTGTCCCCAAGGCTTACATGAAAGGTCTGTTCTTTTTACAGAGATGTTTTGGGAATGAAGAGAATTTCAGAGACAAGGAGCTTAAGGCAACCTGGGACTTAAACTCAATTTCTACAAAGTCATATCTCCATTATGTGCAGATCTCAGTATTAGTCATTCACCTGAAGTTCTGACAAACTTTTCACCGTCAAATGTAATATATATCTGCAAGTCAGTTAATTTAAATTGTTATTTAGTTGAAGAGTCCTAAATACAGTTTACTGAAACTTGGTACAGTATGAACTAGAATCAGAATCACTTTATTCACAGACTTACACATATCCTGAATTTGACTTAGTCCCCAAATCCATTTTTGTATGCACTTTTCTCTCTATGCATAATCTGACCTTGAATTTAAGCATGAGCATAGCATGCTATTCACCCACTTTTTGTTCAGGGATTGAGATCAATGAAATTAAGGTAATCAATTTGGAAACCCAAGCTGTGGGCTTCTGTAGGGCTGAACCTGCCGTGTTGATGTACAGTGCATTTAGAAAGTATTCACACCCCTTGACTTTTTCCACATTTTGTTGTGTTGCAGCCTGAATTTAACACACAACACCCCGTAATGTCAAAGTGGAAAATATGTTTTTCAAAGTTTTTACATATAAATAAAATTGAAAAGCTGAAATGTCTCAAGTCAATAAGTATTCACCCAATTTGTTATGGCAAGCCTAAATACGTCCAGGAGTTAAAATGTGCTTAACAAGTCACATAATAAGTTAATAAGTTGCATGTACTCAATAACATGATTTTTGAATGACTACCTCATCTCTGTACCCAACACATACAATTATCTCAAACATAGAATCCTGCACAGAATTGTCACGTTCCTGACCTGTTTTTCCTTTTTCTTGTATTTATTTAGTTGGTCAGGGCGTGAGTTGGGGTGGGCTGTCTATGTGTGATTTTCTATGTTGGGGTTTTGTGTTAGGCCTGGTATGATTCTCAATCAGAGGCAGCTGTCAATCGTTGTCCCTGATTGAGAATCATACTAAGGCAGCCGGGGTTTCACGTGTGTTTTGTGGGTGTTTGTTCTTGTGTCAGTGTTCCGCCACACAGGACTGTCACGGTAGTTATTTTGTATCGCATATTGTTTTTGTTAATTATTAAATCACTATGGAAACTAGCCACTCTGCGTATTGGTCCGATCCGTCTCGCCTCTCCTCGTCCGAGGAGGAGGATTACGACTGCCGTTACAGAAACACCCACCACCAAAGGATCAAGCGGAGTGGTAAAGGGCAGCGACAGCAGCAACAGAGGACACAGGACTCGTGGACTTAGGAGGAGATCCTGGACGGCAAAGGACCCTGGGTTCAGCCAGGAGAATATCGCCGTTCCAAGGCGGAGTTGGAGGCAGCAATCGCAGAGAGGCGCTGGTATGAGGAGGCAGCGCGGCGGCGCGGTTGGGAGCCCGAGAGTCAGACCCAAACATTTATTGGGGGGAGGCACACGCGGAGTGTGGCAAAGCCGGGTAGGATACCTGAGCCAACTCCCCGTGCTTACCGTGGAGTGAGAGGGCGTCGTACTGGTCAGACACCGTGT
The DNA here is from genome assembly GCF_045679555.1 of Salvelinus alpinus. NCBI lineage: Eukaryota > Metazoa > Chordata > Actinopteri > Salmoniformes > Salmonidae > Salvelinus > Salvelinus alpinus. The sequence continues at coordinate 86,620,419 of NC_092089.1, read as the reverse complement.
TATGCGGTGAAGCGCACGGTGTCCCCAGTACGCGTGCTTAGTCCAGTGCGGGCTATTCCACCTCGCCGCACTGGTAGGGCTAGGTTGGGCATCGAGCCGGATGTCATGAAGCCGGCCCAACGCATCTGGCCTCCAGTGCGTCTCCTCGGACCGGCATACATGGCACCAGCCTTACAAATGGTGTCCCCGGTTCGCCAGCATAGCCCAGTGCGGGCTATTCCACCTCGCCGCACTGGCAGGGCTACGGGGACCATTCAACCTGGTAAGGTTGGGCAGGCTCGGTGCTCAAGAGCGCGTGTCCTCCTTCACGGTCCGGTTTTTCCGGTGCCACCTCCACGTACCAGCCCTCCGGTGGCAGCTCCCCGCACCAGGCTGTCTCTCCGTCTTCTCTCTCCAGTTGCTCCCACCTGTCCAGCGCTGTCAGAGCCTTCCTCCTCTCCAGCACAGCCAGTGTCTGAACTGTCTGCCTGCCCAGCGCTGTCTGAACTGTCTGCCTGCCCAGCGCTGTCTGAACTGTCTGCCTGCCCAGCGCTGTCTGAGCTGCCTGCCTGCCCAGCGCTGTCTGAGCTGCCTGCCTGCCCAGCGCTGTCTGAGCTGCCTGCCTGCCCAGCGCTGTCTGTCTGTCCCGAGCCTTCAAAGCCGCCCGTCTGTACTGAGTCTTCAAAGCCGCCCGTCTGTCCTGAGCCTTCAGAGCCGTCTGCCAGACAGGAGCCGCTAGAGCCGTCCGCCAGACAGGAGCCGCTAGAGCCTTCCGCCAGACAGGAGCCGCTAGAGCCTTCCTGCCAGACAGGATCAGCCAGAGCCTTCCGCCAGACAGGACCAGCCAGAGCCGTCCAGCCAGGTCCAGCCAGAGCCGTCCAGCCAGGACCAGCCAGAGCCGTCCAGCCAGGACCAGCCAGAGCCGTCCAGCCAGGACCAGCCAGAGCCGTCCAGCCAGGACTAGCCAGAGCCGTCCAGCCAGAGCCGTCCAGCCAGGACCAGCCAGAGCCGTCCAGCCAGGACCCGACAGAGCCGTCCAGCCAGGATCCGTCAGAGCCGGCCAGCCAGGATCCGCCAGAGCCAGCCAGCCAGGATCCGCCAGAGCCAGCCAGCCAGGATCAGCCAGAGCCAGCCAGCCAGGATCCGCCAGAGCCAGCCAGCCAGGATCCGCCAGAGCCAGCCAGCCAGGATCCGCCCCTCAGTCCGGTGCTGCCCCTCAGTCCGGTGCTGCCCCTCAGTCCGGTGCTGCCCCTCAGTCCGGAGCTGCCCCTCAGTCCGGAGCTGCTCCTTAATCCAATGGGGTTTATATGGAGGGTGGTCATTGGGAGGAGGCCAAGGAAGCGGGGTTTGACTATGGTGGGGTGGGGACCACGACCAGCGCCAGAGCCGCCACCGTGGACAGACGCCCACCCAGACCCTCCCCTAGACTTTATGCTGGTGCGCCCGGAGTTCGCACCTTAAGGGGGGGGTTATGTCACGTTCCTGACCTGTTTTTCCTTTTTCTTGTATTTATTTAGTTGGTCAGGGCGTGAGTTGGGGTGGGCTGTCTGTGTGATTTTCTATGTTGGGGTTTTGTGTTCGGCCTGGTATGATTCTCAATCAGAGGCAGCTGTCAATCGTTGTCCCTGATTGAGAATCATACTAAGGCAGCCGGGGTTTCACGTGTGTTTTGTGGGTGTTTGTTCTTGTGTCAGTGTTCCGCCACACAGGACTGTCACGGTAGTTATTTTGTATCGCATATTGTTTTTGTTAATTATTAAATCACTATGGAAACTAGCCACTCTGCGTATTGGTCCGATCCGTCTCGCCTCTCCTCGTCCGAGGATTACGACTGCCGTTACAAGAATACAAATATTCCAAAACATGCATCATGTTTGCAACAAGGCACTAAAGTAATTCTGAAAAAAAAATATGGCAAAGTAATTCACTTTTATCCTGAATAAAAAAATATATGTTCGTGGTAAATCCAATACAACACATTTCTGAGTTTCACACTCCATATTTTCAAGCATAGTGGTGACTGCATCACGTTATGGGTATGTTTGTAATCGTTAAAGACTGGGGAGTTTTTCAAGATAAAAAATATACGGAACGGAGCTAAGTTCAGGCAAAGTCCTAGGGCAAAACCTGGTTCAGTCTGCTTCAACCAGACACTGGGAGATGAATTCACCAAGACAATAGTTGCTTACCAAGATGACAGTGAATGTTCCTGAGTGGCCAAAGTTAGTTTTGATATAAATATTCTTGGAAAGATTTGAAAATGGTTGTCTAGCAATGATCAATAACCAATTTGACAGAGCTTGAAGAATTTTGAACAGAATAATGGGCACGTATTGTACAATCCAGGTGTGCAAAACTCTTAGAGCCTTACCCAGAAAGACTCACAGCTGTAATTGCTTCCGAATGTGGTTCTAACCTGTATTGACTCAGGGGTGTGAATACTTAAGTAAATAAGATATTTCATTTTAATTTTCAATAAATATGCAAACATGTCTAAAAACACATTTTCACTCTGTCATTATGGGGTATGGTGTGTAGATTGTTGAGATTCTCCATTTAATCCACTTTTAATTCAGGCTATAACACAGCAAAATGTGGAATAAGTCAAGGGGTATGAATACTTTCTGAAGGCACTGTATGCACTTTAGAATGTTTTAATTATAGCCGATGTCCACTATCGGTAGCCACCGTCAGTAATACCCACATACCTTTGTAACTGTCACTTTAGTGTTAGTTTCCTTACATTTTGCATCATTCCATTCCATTGTTACTGTAGTGTACCTTTCTTTCCTCTGGCACGTATGTGGAAATTGTTCCTGAGGGTCGCTAGCATTAGTGGATCATATTAGGCTGACATTGTTCAATAATGTGGGGTATGTAGCCTATTTGAGTCATTATGGAACTCAGACCACACATAGCAGGTTAAACCTGGAGGCTGACGCATGGTTCACGACGACTGAAACATTGTCATACAGTTCCAAGATTAGTGTGGATTATTAGCATAGATTTATAAGAGTACTGTTCAATCCCTATTGTACACTTTTTTCCAACTTCCAAAATGTCATGGATTGAATTTGAATATGCCAACTTCTAGGATGCGTCAAACCACTGTATTTTTTATTCATCAATGTTGAGTGTAATGGCTCTCCAATCAGTTTAAAAAAAATAATTCATCCATATAGTTCTTTCTTACCTTAAATATGTTTAAATAATCTACAAGATCAGAGTATTTTTTATCTACTAGTTGGTGCTGAAACGGAGATTAATATACAGATGGCTTACTTTCAGTGATGCCTATTTTCTGAACCTGTTCTCTCTATATATTCTAGTCAGTCAACAAAATTCAAACTAAAGCTACACCTTCTTTAAATGGATAGCTTAAGATAAATGTACTAAAAACAATATTGAATGAACTCCACGAGAAAATCTGTTGGCCAGCAAGTGGGAGGGTTTTCAACGTTTTAATTACATCAATTCAGAGTGCGCAAAGGAACCACGCCTGCAAATCTTGTTACTCACCTTCATAAGGTAAGTCTGAATACCAACTACTGAAAAGTGTGTAGGAAAGGCATGCTAAAGAAAGGCATGTTAAAGAAAGGCACGTTAAAGAAAGGCATGTTAAAGAAAGGCATGTTAAAGAAAGGCATGCTAAAGAAAGGCATGTTAAAGAAAGGCACGTTAAAGAAAGACACGTTAAAGAAAGGCATGTTAAAGAAAGGCACGTTAAAGAAAGGCATGTTAAAGAAAGGCATGTTAAAGAAAGACATGTTAAAGAAAGGCATGTTAAAGAAAGGCACGTTAAAGAAAGTCATGTTAAAGAAAGGCACGTTAAAGAAAGGCACGTTAAAGAAAGGCACGTTAAAGAAAGGCACGTTAAAGAAAGGCACGTTAAAGAAAGGCATGTTAAAGAAAGACATGTTAAAGAAAGGCATGTTAAAGAAAGGCACGTTAAAGAAAGGCATGTTAAAGAAAGGCACGTTAAAGAAAGACATGTTAAAGAAAGGCATGTTAAAGAAAGGCACGTTAAAGAAAGACACGTTAAAGAAAGGCATGTTAAAGAAAGGCACGTTAAAGAAAGGCATGCTAAGGAAAGGCACGTTAAAGAAAGACATGCTAAAGAAAGGCATGTTAAAGAAAGGCATGTTAAAGAAAGGCAAGCTAAAGAAAGGCACGTTAAAGAAAGGCATGTTAAAGAAAGGCATGTTAAAGAAAGGCATGTTAAAGAAAGGCAAGCTAAAGAAAGGCACGCTAAAGAAAGGCACGCTAAAGAAAGGCACGCTAAAGAAAGGCATCATTTTCTAAGTTTGAATCAGGCCCTTAGTGAATAGGTCCTGCCAGCAATAGACAATGTACAAAAATATTACAGACACAAGTCAACACACAGAATATATCATATAAATACAATGAACATAACACATAAAACTCCGGAGTAAAACTGATTTACAATGAGGATATACAACTGATGTACACCCAGTCACATCCAATAACTGACAACCAAACAGCCGTCGATTGAAAGTTAGGAGGAATCTCTAGGCCCATATTAATAAAGCGTCTCAGAGTATGAGTGTTGATTTAGGATCAGTTTTGCCTTTTAGATCACAATGAATAACATTACATGGATGGGGGCGGGGAACTGACCCTAGATCAGCACTCCTACTCTGAAACGGTTAATATGACCCTTGCAAATGTTATGACGAAACTACATTTTTATATTTTTGTCAGACGCTCTTATCCAGAGTGACTTACAGGAGCAATTAGAGGTAAAAGCCTTGCTCAAGGGCATATCAAAAGATGTTTCACCTAGTCGGCTCAAGGATTCGAACTAGCAACCTTTCGTTAGTGGCCCAACACTCTTAAAGGGACAGAAAAACTCTATGATGCCTCTCAGTTTAACTCACGATTCTGTTCATATATCTAACTCTCTCTCCTCCACAAGAACACACCCATGATGTCAAACCCAAAGGGAAAGAAACAAGCCAAAGATAAATCTAAATTTAAAAGCATTGTGGTTGTAAATCCATCCATTTGCATGATAAATGAACCTCATAAAGTATACACTTTACAGTAGATCTGAATAATTAAAGGAGAATGAAAGCATCAAACATGTCTTTTTGGGTAAGTCTTTTGCTTGACTTGTTGGCTTATCAAAGGTAACAGAGTCAGGGGACCAAACAAATCAATTCCCCTGACAAGCAACACGTCTCAATGGATGACTCACTGACATGCTGTCATGTACAAGGTGGATGAGAGAAGGCCATTGTGTGTCATAGCAGCCAACTCCTACTGACAACCACACAGCAGTCCTTTCAATGTGGTACACTCACTGCTACACTGTGTTTCATACTAGCTTTTTCCACACCACAGTCTACAAATTCCTAATGCCATGAGTCCTACCGTCCACCTCAGTCGACACATTCTATATGCCATAAGTCCTACCGTCCACACAACAGTCTACACATTCTATATGCCATAAGTCCTACCGTCCACACAACAGTCTACACATTCTATATGCCATAAGTCCTACCGTCCACACAACAGTCTACACATTCTATATGCCATAGTTCTTTCCATCCAAACCACAGTCTACACATTCTATATGCCAATAGTTCTACCGTCCACACCACAGTCTACACATTCTTTATGACATGAGCCCTACCGTCCACACAACAGTCTACACATTCTACATGCCATGTGTGTCTACCGTCCACACGACAGTCTACACATTCTATATGCCATAGTTCTTTCCATCCAAACCACAGTCTACACATTCTATATGCCAATAGTTCTACCGTACACACCACAGTCTACACATTATATATGCCAAAAGTCCTACCTTCCACCTCATAGTCTACACATTCTATATGCACTAAGTCCTGCCGTCTACACCGCAGTCTACAATTTCTATACACCATAGGTCCAACCGTACACACCAGTCTTAACAATCTATGTACCATGTGTCCTACCGTCCTCACCACAGTCTACACATTCTATATGCCATGAGTCAAAACGTCCACACCACAGTCTACACATAGAATATGCTATAAGTACTACCGCACACCACAGTCTACACAATCTACTTGCCATGAGTCCTACCGTCCCCACCACAGTCGACACATTCTATATCCAATGAGTCCTTCCGTCTACACCACGGTCTACATATTCAACATGGCATAAGTCCTACCGTCCACATCACAGTCTACACGTAAAAAATGTAGCGACTCCTACCATCCACACCTTAGTCTACGCATTCTATATCGAATGAGTCCTACCGTCAACACGACAGTCTACACATTATTTATTCAATGAGTCCTACCGTCCACACCCCAGTCGACACATTCTATATGCCATAAGTCCTACCGTCCACACAGCAGTCTACACATTCTACAAGCCAAAAGTCGAACCGTTCACACCACAGTCTACACATTCTACATGCCATGCTGTCTACCGTCCACACGACAGTCTACACAGTCTATATGCCATAGGTCTTTCCATCCAAACCACAGACTACACATTCTATCTGTCAAAAGTGATACTGTCCACACCACAGTCTTAACATTCTATATGTCATATTTCTTCCTGTCCACACCACAGTCTACACATTCAAAATGCAACGATTCCTACCATCCACACCTTATTCTACACATTCTATATCTAATGAGTCCTACCGTCCACATCACAGTCTACACATTCTTTATTCAATGAGTCCTACCGTCCACATCACAGTCTACACATTCTTTATTCAATGAGTCCTACCGTCCACATCACAGTCTACACATTCTATATGCCATACGTCATACTGTACACACCACAGTCTTAACATTCTATATGCCATGTGTTCTACTGTCCACACGAAAGTCTACACATTCTAAATGCCATAGGTCTTTCCATCCAAACCACAGTCTACACATTCTATATGCCATAAGTCCTACCGTCCACACCACCGTCTACACATTCTATATGCCTTGTGTCCTACAGTCCACACGAGAGTCTACACATTCTGTATACTGTAGGTCTTTCCATCCAAACCCCGGTCGACACATTCTATATGCAAAAAGTCCTGTCGTACACACCACAGTCTACATATAATATACGCCATAAGTCCTACCGTACACACCACAGTCTACACAATCGATATGCCGTAAGTCCTACCATCCACCCAGCAGTCTACACATTCTACAAGCCATAAGTCGAACCATCTACACCGCAGTCTACACATTCTATATGCCATAAGTCCAACCGTCCACACCACAGTCTACACATTCTACATGCCATGTTGTCTACCGTCCACACGACAGTCTACACATTCTATATGCCATAGTTATTTCCATCCAAACCACAGTCTACACATTATATATGCCAAAAGTCAAAACGTCCACACCACAGTCTACACATAGAATATACCATAAGTCCTACCGCACACACCACAGTCTACACAATCTACTTGCCATGAGTCCTACCGTCCCCACCACAGTCGACACATTCTATATCCAATGAGTCCTTCCGTCTACACCACGGTCTACATATTCAACATGGCATAAGTCCTACCGTCCACATCACAGTCTACACGTAAAAAATGTAGCGACTCCTACCATCCACACCTTAGTCTACACATTCTATATCGAATGAGTCCTACCGTCAACACGACAGTCTACACATTCTTTATTCAATGAGTCCTACCGTCCACACCCCAGTCTACACATTCTATATGCCATAAGTCCTACCGTCAACACGACAGTCTACACATAATATATGCCATAAGTCCTACCGTCAACACGACAGTCTACACATAATATATGCCATAAGTCCTACCGTCCACCCAGCAGTCTACACATTCTACAAGCCATAAGTCGAACCGTCCACACCACAGTCTACACATTCTACATGCCATGCTGTCTACCGTCCAGACGACAGTCTACACATTCTATATGCCATAGGTCTTTCCATCCAAACCACAGTCTACACATTCTATCTGTCAAAAGTTATACTGTCCACACCACAGTCTTAACATTCTATAAGCCATATGTCTTTCCGTCCACACCACAGTCTACACATTCAAAATGCAACGATTCCTACCATCCACACCTTAGTCTACACATTCTATATGCCATAGGTCTTTCCATCCAAACCACAGTCTACACATTCTATCTGTCAAAAGTTATACTGTCCACACCACAGACTTAACATTCTATATGCCATATGTCTTTCCGTCCACACCACAGTCTACACATTCAAAATGCAACGATTCCTACCATCCACACCTTAGTCTACACATTCTATATCTAATGAGTCCTACCGTCCACATCACAGTCCATACATTCTTTATTCATTGAGTCCTACCGTCCACATCACAGTCTACACATTCTTTATTCAATGAGTCCTACCGTCCACATCACAGTCTACACATTCTTTATTCAATGAGTCCTACAGTCCACACCCCAGTCTACACTTTCTATATGCCATAAATCCTACTGTTATCACCACAGTCACACATAATATATGCCATAAGTTCCACCATCCACAATAGTCTACACATTCTATATGCCATAAGTCCTTCCTTCCTCACCACAGTCTACAGTCTATATGCCATAAGTCCTACCGTCAACACGACAGTCCACAAATTCTATGTTTCTTAAGTCCTACCATCCTCATAAGTCTACAAATTCTATGTGACTTAAGTCCTACCTTTCACATGACAGTCTACACATTCTATATGCAATGAGACCTACTATCCACACCACAGTCTACACATTCTACATGCCATAAGTCCAACCGTCAACACAAAAGTCTACACATTCTATATGCCATAAGTCCTACCGTCCACACCACAGTCTACACATTGTATATGCAATAAGTCCTACCGTCCAAACCACTGTCTACACATTGTATATGCAATAAGTCCTACCGTCCAAACCACTGTCTACACATTGTATATGCAATAAGTCCTACCGTCCAAACCACTGTCTACACATTGTATATCCAATAAGTCCTACCGTCCAAACCACTGTCTACACATTTTTCTTTCCATAAGTCCTCCTGTCCACATCACAGTCTACAAATTCTATTTGCCATAAGTCCTACCGTACACGACACAGTCTACACAATCTATATGCCATGAGTACTACCATCCACACCACAGTCTACACATTCTATTGGCCATAAGTCCTAATGTCCACACCAATGTCTACACATTCTATATGTCATAATTTATACCGTCCACACCACAGTTTACAGGTTCTATATCCAGTGAGTCCTACCGTCCACATCACAGTCTACACATTCTACATGCCATGAGTCCATCCTTCCTCATTACAGTCTACAGGTTATATATGTTGTAAGTCCTACCATCCACACCACAGTCTACACAGGCTATATGCCATAAGTACTACCGTCAACACGACAGTCCACACATTCTATGTTTCTTAACTCCAACTGTACTCAAAACAGTCTACACATTCCATATGCCAAAAGTCCTACCGTCCACCAGACAGTCCTCACATTCTATATGCCATAAGTCCTACCGTCCACACCACAGTCTATACATTCTATATTCAATGACTGCTACCGTCCACACCACAGTCCACACATTGTATATGCAATAAGTCCTACCGTCCAAACCACTGTCTACACATTGTATATGCAATAAGTCCTACCGTCCAAACCACTGTCTACACATTGTATATCCAATAAGTCCTACCGTCCAAACCACTGTCTACACATTTTTCTTTCCATAAGTCCTCCTGTCCACATCACAGTCTACAAATTCTATTTGCCATAAGTCCTACCGTACACGACACAGTCTACACAATCTATATGCCATGAGTACTACCATCCACACCACAGTCTACACATTCTATTGGCCATAAGTCCTAATGTCCACACCAATGTCTACACATTCTATATGTCATAATTTATACCGTCCACACCACAGTTTACAGGTTCTATATCCAGTGAGTCCTACCGTCCACATCACAGTCTACACATTCTACATGCCATGAGTCCATCCTTCCTCATTACAGTCTACAGGTTATATATGTTGTAAGTCCTACCATCCACACCACAGTCTACACAGGCTATATGCCATAAGTACTACCGTCAACACGACAGTCCACACATTCTATGTTTCTTAACTCCAACTGTACTCAAAACAGTCTACACATTCCATATGCCAAAAGTCCTACCGTCCACCAGACAGTCCTCACATTCTATATGCCATAAGTCCTACCGTCCACACCACAGTCTATACATTCTATATTCAATGACTGCTACCGTCCACACCACAGTCCACACATTCTATATGCCATAAGTCCTACCGTCCACACCACAGTCTTCACATTCTATTTCCAATGAGTCTTAAAGTCCACCTCACAATCTTCACATTCTATATCCACTGGGTCCTACCGTCTACATCACAGTCTACACATTCTATATGGCATAAATCCTACCGTCCACATCGTAGTCTACACATTCTACATGCCATGAGTCCATCCTTCCTCATCACAGTCTACAGATTATATATGCCATAAATCCTACCGTCCACTTGACCGTCCACGCATTCTATGTTCCTTAAGTCCTACCGTTCACATGACAGTCTACACATTCTATATGACATAAGTTCTACCGTCCATTAGACAGTCTACACATTTTAAATTTCATAAGTCCGATGGTAAACACCACAGTCAACACATTCTATATGCCATAATTTCTACCTTCCACACTATAGTCTACACATTCTATATCCAATGAGTTCAACCGTCTACATCACAGTCTACACATTCTATATGGCATAAATCCTACCGTCCACATCGTAGTCTACACATTCTACATGCCATGAGTCCTTCCTTCCTCACCACAGTCTACACATTCTATATGCCATAAATCCTACTATCCACACCACAGTCTACATATTCTATAACCAATGAATCCTACCGTCCACATCACAGTCGACACATTCTATATGCCATAAGTTCTTCTTTCCTCACCACAGTCTACACATTCTAAAGTTGAAGTCGGAAGTTTACATACACCTTAGCCAAATACATTTAAACTCAGTTTTCACAATTCCTGACATTTAATCCTAGCAACTATTCCCTATTTTAGGTCAGTTAGGATCACCACTTTATTTTAAGAATGTGAAATGTCAGAATAATAGCAGAGAGAATGATTTATTTCAGCTTCTATTTCTTTCATCACATTCCCAGTGGGTCAGAAGTTTACATACACACAATTAGTATTTGGTAGCATTGCCTTTTAATTTGGATAACTTGGGTGAAACGTTTCATTTAGCCTTCCACAAGCTTCCCACAGTAAGGTGGGTGAATTTTGGCCCATTCCTCCTGACAGAGCTGGTGTAACTGAGTCACGTTTGTAGGCCTCCTTGCTCGCGCACACTTTTTCAGTTCTGACCACAAATGTTCTATAGGATTGAGGTCAGGGCTTTGTGATGGCTACTCCAATACCTTGACTTTGTTGTTCTTATGCCATTTTGCCACAACTTTGGAAGTATGCTTTTTGTCATTGTCCTTTTGGAAGACCCATTTGCGACCAAGCTTTAACTTCCTGACTGATGTCTTAAGATGTTGCTTCAATATATCCACATAATTTTCCTCCCTCATGATGCCATCTATTTTGTGAAGTGCACCAGTCCCTCCTGCAGCAAAGCACACCCTCAACATGATGCTGCCACCCCCTAGCTTCATATTTGGGATGGTGTTCTTCGGCTTGCAAGCCTCCCCCTTTTTACCTCCAAACATAACGATGGGCACTATGGCCAAACAGTTATATTTTTGTTTCATCAGATCAGAGGACATTTCTCCAAAAAGTACAATCTTTGTCCCCATGTGCAGTTGCAAACCGTTGTCTGGCTTTTTTTATGGTGGTTTTGGAGCAGTGGCTTCTTCCTTGCTGAGCCGCCTTTCAGGTAATGTCAATATAAGACTCGTTTAACTGTGGATATAGATACGTTTGTACCTGTTTCCTCAAGCATCTTCACAAGGTCCTTTGCTGTTGTTCTGGGATTGAATTGCACTTTTCGCACCAAAGTACGTTCATCTATAGAAGACAGAACACGTCTCCTTCCTGAGCGGTATGACGGCTGCGTGGGTCGATGGTGTTTATACTTGCATACTATTGTTTGTACACATGAACGTGGTACCTTCAGGCATCTGGAAATTGCTCCCAATGATGAACCTTGTGGGGGTCTAAAAAATGTTTTCTGAGGTCTTGGCTGATTTCTTTTGATTTTCCCATGATGTCAAGCAAAGAGGCACTGAGTTTGTAAATAGGCCTTGAAATACATCCACCGGTACACCTCCAGTTGACTCAAATGATGTCAACTAGCCTATCAGAAGCTTCTAAAGCAATGACATAATTTTCTTGAATTTTTCAAGCTGTTTAAAGGCACAGTCAACTTTCTGTATGTAAACTTTTGACCCACTGGAATTGTGATACATTGAATTATGAGTCAAATAATCTGTCTTTAAACAATTGTTCGAAAAATGACTTGTGTCATGCAAAAAGTAGATGTCCTAACCGACTTGCCAAAACTATAGTTTGTTAACAAGAAATTTGTGGGGTGGTTGAAAAAGGAGTTTTAATGACTCCAACCTAAGTGTATGTAAACTTCCGACTTCAACTGTAAACCCTTTTCACACGACCTGCATGGTTTGCTACATAACATCGCATCACACTTCACACCCTTCCACCTTATTCCAGCTCTCCCCGTACTGTAAGCCATGGCAGAAAAACATCCTCTGCCACGCGACTTCCCGGTCCCTTAGCCGTGAGAATATCTCTGAGACAATCACCTGCGGCGAAGAAGATAGCCTCTAATACCTGTGACACCGTTGTTACTGTGATATCTTTAAGAGGTGAAGCCCCCATCTCTGTTCTCACTGCCAAATCTCCATAGCACCCAGGACCTGATTGGCATACCATCGGAGAGTTGAAACAGAGCAGGAGAGTGGAACAGAAAGAAGGCGAGAGAAAGAGAGGGAGAGGGGAGAGACATAATCAAAGGCGTATGGTATTTGTTTGACAGGTACATGTCTCTATAGGCTAGTGCCTTTCCAATTTAAGACGCCCTTAAGCCTGGAGCGGAGGCTTAGCTTTATTCACTGTGAAATCATGCCGCTCTCCTTTTTTGCTTTCTTTCTCTTCCTGAAACCACCTCCGACCCTTCAAGGACATCCATTCAAAGTGTTTCATCATTTGAACAGAGTTTTAATTATTTTGTAGTCTTGTTAATGGCTGCAATTGTGAGGTTTCCTTCTGAAAGAAAACTGCAAACGGTAAAAAATAGAAAGACAGTTTAGACAGGGTCGACAGGATGGACAGACAGGGTGGACAGGATGGACAGACAGGGTGGACAGGATGGACAGACAGGGTAGACAGGATGGACAGACAGGGTGGACTGGGATGGACAGACAGGGTGGACAGGATGGACAGACAGGGTAGACAGGATGGACAGACAGGGTGGACAGGATGGACAGACAGGGTAGACAGTGTGGACAGACAGGGTAGACAGTGTGGACAGACATGGCGGACAGGATGGACAGACAGGATGGACAGGATGGACAGACAGGGTGGACAGGATGGACAGACAGGGTGGACAGGATGGACAGACAGGGTGGACAGGATGGACAGACAGGGTAAACAGGATGGACAGACAGGGTGGACAGGATGGACAGAAAGGGTGGACAGGATGGACAGACAGGGTGGACAGGATGGACAGACAGGGTGGACAGGATGGACAGACAGGGTGGACAGGATTTACAGACAGGGTGGACAGGATTTACAGACAGGGTGGACAGGATGGACAGACAGGATGGACAGGATGGACAGACAGGGTGGACAGGATGGACAGACAGGGTGGACAGGATGGACAGACAGGGTGGACAGGATGGACAGACAGGGTGGACAGGATGGACAGACAGGGTGGACAGGATGGACAGACAGGGTGGACAGGATGGACAGACAGGGTGGACAGGATGGACAGACAGGGTGGACAGGATGGACAGACAGGGTGGACAGGATTGACAGACAGGGTGGACAGGATGGACAGACAGGGTGGACAGGATGGACAGCCTGCTCAATGTAAGACTTGTTTGCCCTTGAAATACATTTTCACTTTTGATCAATATATAAGTTAGGTTCACCCACAACATAGACAAACTCCAACAATATCTTCCTTTTGTGATTAAAAAGTGATAACAATTGTTGCAGCAGCCGGAACTATTTGTGTGACAAATATTAAATGGAAGTTATTGAAGTCTGTCAACTTTGAGTGTGAATCTACCCTATCTACCCTGTTTAATGGTTTTACTGATCAACTACTTATTTACACTCCTCTACATATGTATTTGGACAGTGAAGCTAACACTTTTAATTTGACTTTTTATTTTAGGGTATATTCATATATACACTATATATACAAAAGTATTTGGATACCCCTTCAAATTAGTGGAATTGACTATTTCAGCCACACACGTTCCTGAAAATCGAGCACACAGTAATGCAATCTCCATAGACAAACACTGACAATAGAATGACCTTATTAAAGAGTTCAGTGACTTTCAACGTGGCACCATCATAGGATGCCACCTTTCGAACAAGTAAGTTCATCAAATTTATGCCCTGCTAGAGCTGCCCCGGTCAAATGTAAGTGCTGTTATTGTGAAGTGGAAACATCTAGGAGCAACAACAGCTCAGCCGGCTCGTAGGCCACACAGACCACTGAGTGCTGAAGGGCGTAGACTCTGGAGCAGTGGAAACGCGTTCTCTGGAGTGATGAATCACGCTTTACCATCTGGCAATCCGACGGACTAATCTGGGTTTGGCGGATGCCAGGAGAATGCTACCTGCCCCAATACATAGTGCCAACTGTAAAGTTTGGTAGAGAAGGTATAATGGTCTGAGTCTGTTTTTCATGGTTCGGGCTAGTTCCAATGAAGGGGAATCGTAACACCACAGCATACAATGACATTCTAGATGATTCTGTGCTTCCAACTTTCTGGCAACAGTTTGGGGCCCTTTCCTGTTTCAGCATGGCAATGCCCCCATGCACAAAGCGTGGTCCATACAGAAATTATTTGTCGAGATTGGTGTGGAAGAACTTGACTGGCCTGCAGAGAGCCCTGACCTCAACCACATCAAACACCTTTGGGATGAATTGGAACGCCGACCACATGCCAGGCCTAATCGCCCAACATCAGTGCCCGACCTCACTAAGGCTCTTGTAGCTGAGTGGAAGCAAGTCCCAGCAGCAATGTTCCAACATCTGGTGGAAAGCCTTCCCAAAAGAGTGGAGGCTGTTATAACAGCACAGGGGGGACCAACTCCATATTAATGCCCATGATTTTGAGACGTTCGACAAGCAGGTTGTCCACATACTTTTGGTCATGTAGTGTATATATATAATATACAGTATATTCTCATCTCATCACAGGATATGATTGTGTTAGGCCTTTCCATTACACAACATCTAGTGCACAATGGCTACAAAAGCTAATTGAAATTAGAATCTGGTATAATAATCTGTCTGTGACTATGATCTCTTGTGAGTTTCCTAATGAAGAAGTTGAATACAAAAACAGTAATCCCATACATGAAATGTCACTCCCTGGTTATGGATCTAATAAGGTAATTTGTACTGAGATAAAACGTGTTGGTCATTTATATAAATGCCAATATACCTTCCTGATTTAGTCATAGGTGTCTTTGTAGGATAGTCAAAGGCAATTGCATGGTAACAGATTGATGCTGCGACTCCGATTTCTCTCTTTAAAATGTATGTCAAACAAATTATCTTTCTCTCGCTCCCTCTATTCCAACACCCACTGGCCCAATCCTTTGTTCAGGGCTATTCCATGGTAACAGAGTGATGTTGAGAATCAGATTTTTGCATGTTAATTAAGAAAAAAACTATTATTGCAAAGCTAAACAAACCATACAACTCTGTGCAAAAGGAATACTTTCAACAATTTCTCCCTCTATTAGCCTCTCTGGCGACTTTACAAACTTGTTGGATGCATTTGCGCTTTGTTTTCGTTTTGTTTTGGATTATGTTTTGCCTCATAGAAATGGTTGGTAAATAATGTATTGTGTCATTTTGGAGTCACTTTAGTAAGAATAGAATATGTTTCTGAGCTCTTCTACATTAATGTGGATGCTACCATGATTACGGATAATCATGAATGAATCATGAATAATGAGGTTCCAGAGGCACAAAGACCACACTCACAAGACATGTTCTGTTGTAGCCTCTGAACGACATCTCAAGGATGCACTGTGGTACATAAGAAGCCTCCTTTCCCTCCTTGAAACCGAAATAAAAAATGAGGTTGTGCGCTCGTTTGCTCATTGTGTCAAATTTCGTTTGAGATCATGTATTTTCCCTCTTGTGGTCAGGAAGACAACATGCCACTGTGGTGCTCCATGATAGCCCTTGGGCCTCCTGAACTTAACCATCTCCGCAGGGCACATCTCTATTCAACCCCTCTAATTACGGCTCCTTCACTAATTCAGCCCCCCTCCAAAACTGCCACCAACACAGCCAACCCCGCTCAAATTAAAAACCCGCTCCCCACCGGGAGGGCTTTCTGTGCCTACCGTTCCCCCTACGGGACCCCAGCTTAACCATGCCTCGGGAGTTAATCCTCACTGTTTTAGAAATGAATTGCGAGCTTATGAAAGGGTGGGTCGTGCAGTACAAGTATAGCCCCCATTGGGTGACATCAATATCGGGGATGAATGTCAACATTGCTTAGCTAGATCTGAGGTCTTGACCTTCCATGCAGACCTACCCTCAAGGATACTGATTCTAGACAGCGAGGTCGAAGACATGTTGGAACACTGTTCAGGCATAATTTAAAATCAGGTCATGAGACAGGACAATGGGACTTTGGCTATCATTTACACCAGCAATGACAGATACCTTTCAGGGCAGTAACATCTGAAATAACGACTGTTATATAAATAACGACTGTTATTTATCTAATTACCTAACAATTTTTTATTGTTACCGATTAAATTAATAATGTTACAATTAACTCATTAGGATCTGGGGCACCACGAGAGCTGTTCTTTTAAAGAGTTACCATCTCCTGAATGAAACTCTAAAAGGTCTTTACCTATCACATCTATAAACAGTCAACTTATTAATCACAACCTCGTATCATATCATCATTCTGAACAGTCAAAACCTACCTGCATCTGAAAAAAACAGAGCCTTACGTATGATTCAGTACAACACAATTTGGTTTAGTTATTTATTTACTAGCTAATTACTTGGTAACACAGGATAAACATACACACTCTGCACCGGTTATTGACTGGACACTTAATATGCTGAAAACAGGTCCATAGTGGAATGACAACAACATTGATGCTTGTTAACTTCTCTGGGATATGTGGGACGGTAGCGTCCCACTTGGGCAAAAGCCAGAAAAAATCTACCCCCGCCAAATTCAAATATATTACTATAAAAATCAATCTTTCATGAAATCACACATGAAAGACACCAAATTAAAGCTACACGTGTTGTGAATCCAGCCAACATGTCTGATTTCAAAAAGGATTTACGGCGAAAGCACACCAAACGATTATGTTAGCTCAGTACATAGCCACAGAAAAACACAGCCATTTTCCCAGCAAAAGATAGTAGTCACAAAAAGCAGAAATAGAGATAAAATTAATCACTAACCTTTGATGATCTTCATCAGATGACACTCATAGGACATCATGTTACACAATACATTTATGTTTTGTTTGATAATGTGCATATTTATATCCACAAATCTCGGCTTACATTGGCGCCATGTTCAGAAATGCCTCCAAAATATCCGGAGAAATTGCAGAGAGCCACATCAAATAACAGAAATACTCATCATAAACTTTGATGAAAGATACATGTTTTACATAGAATTAAAGATACACTTGTATCAGCAACCGCTGTGTCACAGCAACCGCTGTGTCAGCAACCGCTGTGTCAGATTTCAAAAAAACTTTACGTAAAAAGCACACCATGCAATAATCTGAGATGGCGCTAAAAAATAACAAAATTTCTCCGCCATGTTGGCGTCAACAGAAATACGAAATTACATCATAAATATCCACTTACCTTTGATCATCTCCATCAGAATGCACTCCCAAGAATCCTAGTTCCACAATAAATTGCTGTTTTGTTCGATAATGTCCATTACTTATGTCTAAGTAGCTACTTTTGCTAGCATGTTTAGTGCACATGTCCAAACGCTCGCGCAGAAGCAGGCGAACTCGGACCAAAACTTCAAAAAGTTATTTAACATGTCGAATAACCTGGTCAAACTAAGTAGAGAATCATTCTTCAGGATGTTCTTATCATATATATCCAATAACGTTCCAACCGGAGAATTCCTTCATGTCTGTAGAAGTTATGGAACGCAAGGCGATATCATGAGGAAAGCGTTTTATATCCAATAGTAATAATAATATGCATATATTAGCATCTGGGACAGAGTAGGAGGCAGTTCACTATGGGCAAGCAATTCATCCAAAAGTGAATATGCTGCCCCCTATCAAAAATAAGTTAACCTCTCTGGGATAGGCGGGACGCTTGCGTCCCACTTGGCCAATAGCCAGAGAAAATGCAGAGCGCCAAATTCAAATTTTTTTAATAAAATCAAACTTTCATTAAATCACACATGTAAGATACCAAATTAAAGCTACACTCGTTGTGAATCCAGCCAACATGTCAGATTTCAAAAAGGCTTTTCGGCGAAAGCATAAGATACTATTATCTGATGATACCACAACAGTAAACAAAGAGAGTGTAGCATATTTCAACCCTGCAGGCGCAACACAAAACGCAGAAATAAAATATAAATCATGCCTTACCTTTGACAAGCTTTTTTTGTTGGCACTCCAATATGTCCCATAAACATCACAAATGGTCCTTTTGTTAGATTAATTACGTCCATATATATCCAAAATGTCCATTTATTTGGCGCATTTGATCCAGAAAAAAACAGCTTCCAATTCGCGCAACGTCACTACAAAATATCAAAAAAATTACCTCTAAACTTTGCAAAAACATTTCAAACTACTTTTGTAATACAACTTTAGGTATTTTCAAACGTTAATAATCGATCAAATTGAAGACGGGTCTATCTGTTTCCAATACAGGAGGACAACAAACTAACGCTACTTTTCTAGTCTTGCGCAACTCTCAAACAGTACACATAACGTTACACTGATTCCAGATGGCCGTACTTCTTCATTTCACAAAGGAATAACCTCAACCAATTTCCAAAGACTGGTGACATCCAGTGGAAGCGGTAGGAACTGCAAACAGGTTGATTAGAAATCTAGTATCCCAATGAAAACACATTGAACAGACAGTGACCTCAAAAAAAAAGAAATCTGAATGGTTAGTCCTCGGGGTTTTGCCTGCTACATAAGTTATGTTATACTCACAGACATGATTCAAACAGTTTTAGAAACTTCAGAGTGTTTTCTATCCAAATCTAATAATATGCATATCTTATATTCTGGGGATGAGTAGAAGGAAGTTGAAATTGGGCACGCTATTTATCCAAAAGTGAAAATGCTGCCCCCTATCCTAGAGAAGTTAAAGAAGAGATGGAGAGTAATGGACATTTTTCATATTACATGCACAACACATAGTATTGAAACTTCATACATGTAGTGGGTATACTTTCCAAGTTACAGTATTTCATTTATAACATTTTTAATGACATCACAAAATAACATCAGTGTTCTATAGCTCACCTCTGACCATTCCCCATGTTTTAGGTTAGAAATATTGTTCCAGTATTTGCATTTGAACGTGTTAGAGTTTCGGCGGGAAAAAGTATGTTAAAACGAAGAACATTCCTTTGGTGAATTTTGGAGAGGGAGAGAGAGATCTTCTAACTTAATTTACAACAGGACGTGAGTTGTTAATCCCCACTAGCCCACCCTCCTCTACAGGTGAAAGGGGGACTGATTGAAGTTATTCATTGCAAACCTGATCTAACCTATTTGGATTCTTGTTGACAGTCACGACACCATCCTTACACTTGACTAAAGGGCAGATGCCATGTTTCCATGTAAAGTTAGACTATACTGTATGTTATGGCCATATGGCAGTTAAACACACTTCTTAGGCCAGTGCTGTAAAAAGAGAGAGCTAGACATACCGTTTCTATCCTGTTCTATTTCGACAGTGCAGAATCAGCATTCTTCAAGTGGGCACTTTCTCTTTTCACTCAAAGCACCCTCCTATCTCCCATTGCTGACTAGACATCTCAGATTTTGTGTTATCTCTCCATCATGTTCTCTCCTAAATTTGCATTGCTGCAGTAGGTTTGTCAAGCAATTATCCCCTGCAGGACATTTGTGATTTGATGAGTATCTGGTGCGACATGAGTGAACGAGGAAGAGGAGCAGTCCTTGGAGGATTTATACTAATGCACTGACCCAGGGTAATGGACACATCAAACCATGTATGGCATACTATAGTGTAGTATGCGGTTCCTGTGTGGCTCTGTTGGTAAGTGTGGTGCTAGCAACACCAAGGTTGTGGGTTCAAATCACCCAGGAATCACATACATCTACCAAAAATGTATGCCTTTTCTACAGTGTAAGGGACTTAAGATAAAAGTGTCTGCTACATGGCATATGTACTATAGTATAATTCATGGGAAGACAAACAGCACACATTGAGGCTCAACTGGTGGGGTTGAGATACATGGATCAATGAGGAGCTTCATAAAAGAAATGAAGCTTTTCCAATACTCTCTGGCTGTACCAAACAGCCACGATCTCCCACTCTCATAAAGACGCATTGATACTTAGCCTACATTCTCTTCCACAATACCCAGTTGAACACCCAACATTGAAATCATAGAGTAAATCTATGCTTATCGGTACACAAATGAACCACTCCAGCTGTCACACGTCATCTTGTTTACCTGTTCTTCATCTAGAGAGAGAGAGCGAGAGAGCGAGATGACACACTGATCCATCCACATGTACTCTGATTTCAGTGTCTCTTTTCCTCTCTGTTAAGTGCCTCCTCCACCACCATTCCATTTTCATATTCACATGCATGGCTGCCTTGACATTTAGTACAGTGAAATTGACTGTTTTCAGGGACTCTCTGGAGAGGACTGTATTACTATGTCCTGTCAAAAAAGATGTCTTCAAGGAAGGTGATATCTGGGCATTAGTTGTTTATTGAATTTACGGCCACCATTATTTCTGCACTTAGCATGATTGTATTAATCTTACACCTATTCTGCCAAGGTCAACTCCATACAGCATTGTTCCTGGGCGACCATATGTGACCTTGCACAGGCCCAAAGACCAGAATTACCAGTGAAGGGATCCTTCAGGGATTTGACGTGTGGTGAAATAAAGGCATCACGCCCAATGACAAACCAATCAACCAATGTCGGAGCCAGAGAGGTGTGATAATGACTGAGACGGAATAGGCAGGGGCCATGATGCGATTCCATATAGTGTTCTCCGATGGAGTGACATGCACAGGCTCTGGCTAACTCTTAATAAGGTCATCTCTTGGAAGAGTCACATTGATCAACCTTAGAGTGATATAGTTTCTCTCTTGATGTTGATGTTCACCAATCTCAGATCTTAGGTGGTTGTTTATTCTTGCAAGGTTGAGAGCTGTAACGCTGTTTCATTCAATTTCATGGTCAAGCAATGTTTTTTCATAATAATCATTGTCACAGGATGGTTTAATGAATCCAAATTGTAGAGAGACGCAAATTGGTTATAATTCAAAAAGGCATTTACGAAATATGCAAAAAGTAGAAGTATCAATCAGATGTTCAATACTGTGCCATGTGCTTGCTAATTATTGAACAGCAAAGATTCAATCACATTTAGGTGGCTATTAGGCAGCTACTTCTAAGTTAAGTCCACAGTCTACCCTATTGTATATATTAAAATT
Organism: Salvelinus alpinus; assembly: GCF_045679555.1. Lineage (NCBI taxonomy): Eukaryota > Metazoa > Chordata > Actinopteri > Salmoniformes > Salmonidae > Salvelinus > Salvelinus alpinus. Next base: position 86,598,491 of record NC_092089.1, on the reverse strand, counting down.
ACATACTTGGAAAATGTTGTGCTGAGATTAAGGCTGTTTAATTTCTACAAAAAAACCTACCATTTACAAATGCAGTGATTAATTGGACTACCTGTCCTTACAGACACTAGTATTGACGCTTGTTGTATCCGCGTTGACTCCCACTCACAGACATACTTTATGACAAAACAAGAGAGGCACATTATCAAACGTAGGCCGTAGATATTTAAAGAGTGTCATGTAATTACTGCTGATGGCGGCCTAATCTCAAACCCTCTCCACTCTCTCCATGCATTTGGGGCCAACGCGAGAGCACTGCATCCGATTTTAGCGAGCAGCTAATGGATAACGGTCCGTGAGAAGATAATGGATTTTCTGTAGAGGGCTATTCCTCCAATGTGGCGAGCAGAAACATTCTGACAGCCACAAAGAGTTTCACAACTAATGCACTGTAGTTCTCCACAGCAAATGGTATACGTACGATTATCCATGTCAAAATTGGACCGCCATTCATGTCCATTTCTGGCTCACCTCATTTGTATGATAATATCTATATGTGATATAATGACTGTAATTAGCATTTCTACTCCTGGCTGGTTTTAACGTAAGTTGGACCACACTGGGAACTTCACAGGTAATGGCTGGTGTTTCTATGTTATAATGGTTAATAAGGTAGACCACTTTTTCTCTGCAGGAGAAAGGCAAGTCAGTTAAGAATATATTCTTATTTACAATATGGCCTACCGGGGAACAGTGGGTTAACTTCCATGTTTAGGGGCAGAACAATAGATTTTTACTACGTCAGCTCGTGGGTTCAATCCAGCAACCTTTCGGTAACTGGCCCAACGCTTTAACCACTAGGCTACCTGCCGCCCCATTCTATTGTTCAACTAAACAATGGCATAATTTGACTGTGGTCCACTAACATAACTAGCAAGACCAATTATGTGTTACTGGCTCTTAAAAATGAATGAATGCATCTTCGATAGGAAGCTAAAACATCTATTATGGCATACATTATTGTAACAGACGCTCAATGTACCTCAGGTGTGTATTTAATCCTGGTCTCCTTTAGTCCAACCATTCATGTCATTAAAACTCCATTATGGATAATAAAGGAAGAACTTGTAGCAATTTGCTGAGAGCTATTAAGATCTTATACTTTCTCTACACGATGTAACAATGCACGGCATAATTATTTTTAGCGTGTGTGTTAAACGCAGAGTTTTATAATTAATGTCAATTCAACAGCAATTCTCTCAGCATCTCTAAAATCTACTTCTTTGGCCTGTAAGTGATGAAGCATTTTTCAGGCATTGCTCAGGTTTATACAAGCTGCATGGATAGCCTTTAAAATGAGTACAAACTAGTCAAATATCGGTAGAAATTCACACAAAATGTATACAGATTGACAGGATACCAGCGTGAACTACGTGACACTGAGAAATGTGAATGATGCAAGAAAATGTCAGCCTGAAAATAAACCTCCAACTGTTCAGGTCCAACTAGGCACTGGACTTGCCCTATCACCAGGCATGACAGACATGACAAGCTGAGCAGTTAAGCTGACACTCACCCACACATATAGCCCTCGTTTATGCCATGTTCGGCGCAAAGGGAGGTCAGGGTCTCTCTCAGACAAACATGCTCACTCTGACAGATTCTGACAGGACTGGACGTCCACTGACATAGAAATAGCAGATGACCTGAGGAGTCACCTTCTCACGTTCTCTTTGAGAACAAACTTTTTATTTTCTACTTCCACGTCTATTTGTCTCGAGAAGTGACTCGGATGTCATGGATTGTGTCTAACTCTCGAACGTTTCATAAACGTTAACTGCCTGGGGGTTACGTCAGTAGTCAAGTAAACCTCCACGGTGGGTGTGCCTGGTGGGGGTCACATGGAGAGAAAGTCTGTGTGTTTTGAATTAGCCCTCTTGCGGCGCAGCCGTCATGCCGCACCTTGTCACGTCATCTCCCGTTTCTTCATTCCGGTGGCGAGGTGCCCCGGCTTCGCATCTGTTCCCACCGTCTAGGAGCAAGCGAGGTAGAGGCGTGGACAGGGAACATATGGAGCACGTCGGCACAGAAACGACAGCTTATCACAGAGACATCGGCGGCTCACTTCTGCTTGGAAAAGGGGGCCGGATTTAAATACATTAGAATGTTAATGCACATCTATCCCAGTGATAAAGAAATTGACTAAATCCCCCTCCTTCTCTCCTGTATGACTTTATGAGAACAAGGCAACTGCTTTAGTCCTTACTAGGCAACATTACAATTTAGGGTGGGGGGAATGTGAGAAAGATGATGGCTCATATCTCTATGTTTTGGGTTGGAAAACCCAGTGCCCCTAATTTGGAGTTTGCTGACAATGCATTGAAGTTCAACCAACAACTTCAACCAATGGCATCAAGCACACACTAATGTGCTTAGTTCCCATCTAACCCAACCAGACTTGACAGTAGACTTGACAGTATTCACATACCATTTGCCAATGAGGATAAGAGGCTGTTGTGTTTGGCAGACGAAAAACAACAATCTGGACAGGATCATAGGAATCATTGTGTAGACATCGTTGCCACCACTGTGACTATGATCAAATCATTAGAACATCTCTCATGTCTACGGGTAGCTTATAAATCACAACATAATCCAGATCTTTCAGCCTCTCACCTCTAAACCTTGAACTCAGATTGAATTTCAACACAATGGATTACAAGCTGAAAGGCAGATGTACTTAGTTAAAATTACCCAAATACAGACCAGAGGGCACTGTCTATTAGAGAACAATGGTAAATGTCCTGGCTACCTTATATAACACTAGAACCAGTATTTAATTTTCTCAACTACCATATCAAGATGAAAGTATAATTGTTGACTACACAACATCACAACAGAGTTCTTTGAAGTCCCTTCAAAATTCATTGATTGTCAGTTTCAGAGATTACCTGGCCATCGTGGAAGAGTCGAAAATCATGGAGGTTTGTAGTGATTGCATTCTAGGTAGGCTCATTCGTTTTTACCAAATCATTTTCTTATTACCGCTCTTCTTATTCCACAGACATGTCTGTTAGCGGTGTTTTACACAGTTGATGCAGAGATGTGGAGAGGAAAGTTGTTGCGTTTACTATAGCATCAGGGGAGAATATGACTTGCGGCGACCATGAGATACATAGAAATTCTAGTTTGCATGATATCTACCTGCACCCAATGTGAAATTTATGAATTCATGAAATCCATTATGATGAATGTGTCCATCTGTCAGTGATGAGACAGAATAGTTTATAATTCCCGTACTGAACCTTTATGTCATCATTATGTCTGAAATATATTCCAGATATGCACAATTTAAGTATGAATTATAAAGTCCTTTGAATTAATTTTTATAAGACAGGTACTGGCGAAATCCTGCATAGGATATTAGGCCTACCACTGATCTTAAGACGATTATCATAAGTGAATGAAATTTAGACATACACAATGTCCTGGAATTTCCATTTTTCTCAAACACATCCTTTTTAATTATTCTGACCTGTTTTAATGCGGTAGTGTCGCCTGTTGGGCTGATCTGCATTGTTGTATTATCTTCTGACAGACCCTGATCCTGGAACTGTCTGCGGTTCCGCCTGACAGCTTAAAGAAAGAGAAAAAAAAACACATAGCTGATCTCAGTTCTTTAATGGGCCAAGATGACTGTTCACCTTTTGAGTTTAACATAGCCTCGAGGGAGGCAGGTAGATTTTTTTGATGGAATAGGGTGCTATCTTATAATGGCTTTTCCCATTGAGCATTCATCCCTCGTGCTAACTTCCCCTCTGAATGCAAATGCACTTCTCACATCTCTTTGACTTCAGGCCCTTCTCTTTTTGTGGAAAACGTAAAGGATTAGCACTAGTGCGGGACTGATGGGAGGGACGTACGCAATCAGAATAAGTTATTGGGGGGGGGGGGGGTCTTATGTTTCTCCTAGCTCTGATTCTGGAGTACTGGTGCTTGCTCTTTCATGCGTTCGGTTTTCCACAGCTTATAAAATGTGTGTTTGAAGAGAACAGGACTCCATTGGTCGGAATCTAATCCAAAGCGCTTTCTCAGGCGATATGACAGCACATCACCTTGAAGCCCTCATTACTGTCAATGTGAGATTGTAGTCTACCCTTCAGAATTGGGGTAACGGCAGGTGCAGGCGTTTCACTCGAACGTATGCAGGTTGAAAATGGGTGATAAGTGACATGGAGCTGCTCAACACTATCATTTCAAAATGTGCCCTGGAACACGCCTCTCACCATACCACTGTAGGATGTTTGTGTACACTTTTTTGGTCAGATCTCCTTCCCACCTGTGCAAGCTACAGTTTGTAAGAACATCATGTCCTCTCTATCATTGATTGTACCACTTCAATTAACTATATTTTCACCGGTAACTCGTAGAGAACTACTATGATGCTGTTTTTTAATTCACTTCTGAATATAACAGCAATTTGCATCTATCTAAACCACAATAGATGCAGATCGCTGCCAGTCCAGAAAGCAACAGGAGAAACTGAATAAGCTACCAAAGGGGATTGGTGTTATTAGTGCCACATCTCTAACAGCCCGAGAGAAATCACCAATTTAAGTCAGCACCCGTAAGTATGTGCTGCTCCTATTTGAAGCTGATTGACGTCTCTTTATTAAGTGGCTTGACAATTGAAGAGTACAAATGCATTGGAAAATCCATACAGCTATAGCAAATGCAGGAGTGCCACTGTGTCTGCATTTCAAATGGCACCCTGTTCCCTATGTAGTGCACTGCTTTTGACCAGAGCCCTATTCGTCCTAGTCAAAAGTAGTGCACTATAGTGTGAATAGGGTGTCATTTGGGACGTAACCTTGTCTGCTGCCTTCATCTCTACTAGTTAATCAACAGCTGATTGGGGGAAATCATAAAGCAGGTAAATGGGAAAGTAAATCAAAGTAAATAATCTATTATTTGAATGTCTTGCTTAAACAGGAACTGGCAAGGATAGAAGTTTGAGAGATGAGCTAAAAGTGTGGTCTTTATCAATCAGCCACGTAACAAGTTGCAAAAAAAAAGGTTAGATTAGCTTCAACACAAAACACTGACATGCAGAAACATGTTTACAGAATCCTTAGAGAACTGTACATCCACAAACAGGCAGACGTGGTTCTTAATCCAGATCTTTAATCCAGATCTTAAATCCAGCTCTTTAACATACTCCAACGACATTACTGTGGTAGCAGCCATCACTGCCAGAATGTGTCGACACGGCCTATGCACGCCTTCCCATTCCCCGTAATCAACGTGGCAGCCCACTTCTTTGCACTCCTCTGCTTTCCCCCCTCCTTCTTCTAGATCTCCTAATCTCATGCTAGAGTGCTATGACAGGTAGGTATTTGCAGTGGATTAAGGCTGTAATATTTTGGCATTAACGTGAATTAATATCACAATGAATATGGAACATTTGGGTAATTACCAACTCTTATGCTCTCCATGCTGTTTCTAAGGACGTGTCAAAGGATTTACTTTTTTATTTATTTTATAAAAAAAAAAAAAAAATCTGTGTATGGCTGGGATGGGATTTTCCCTCAATTTATTATTTGTGATTATGCCAGTCCTACTCGTAATCTCTTCTAGCCCCTATAAATAGGTTGAAAGCACTTATTATTATGGAGTAGTCCTTGATGAAACAATTTTGCTCGATGCATGTAATTGCTTATTAATTAAATATTGACACAAGGCTTAAACACGGCCTGTCATACTCTGACACCTTCCAAGCAGGATGGGTCAGGACTGTGCATCATCCCTTTTCTCCTTTTGATGGGAGAGATTACGAGGGAAATCTTCCTGTGGAAATAATTCGTAACAAAGCAATCATTGCTGTTTGCACATGTGTGTAAAGTGTGTGTGTGTGTGTGTGTGTGACTTGACTTGGCATGAAAAACTTTCTCGGGCAAAAGCACCTTTCTCAGCACAAACTCGTAGATAGATCAGTGTTGTGCCGTTTCAGTGCAGACATATTGGATAGAAAAAGAGGCGATGTGATACCTTGCTATTTCTGGGAAATCATTTTCAGCATGCATTTACATGCAAATGTTCCCCTTCCCAGCCACTCTGCAGCACAAGAAATCATTGTCTCATCAGGTAAAAGATGGATTTCATCCCTATGCCCTTGTTAAAGGAACCATCTGAATACATATGGCTTGTGCTGCTGTGCAGCTCTGCTTCCTGGTTTAGACTACTCTGCTTCCTGGTTTAGACTACTCTGCTTCCTGGTTTAGACTTCTCTGCTTCCTGGTTTAGACTACTCTGCTTCCTGGTTTAGACTTCTCTGCTTCCTGGTTTAGACTACTCTGCTTCCTGGTTTAGACTTCTCTGCTTCCTGGTTTAGACTTCTCTGCTTCCTGGTTTAGACTACTCTGCTTCCTGGTTTAGACTTCTCTGCTTCCTGGTTTAGACTACTCTGCTTCCTGGTTTAGACTTCTCTGCTTCCTGGTTTAGACTACTTTTGGGCAGACATGGTTATAGACAAGTGGCACTGTGTTATAAGGTATGAAGAGGACAGTTGGCATATATAGCACAGATCCAATGTAGTTTAAAGGTTGTCTCAAAGAAACATGTGGATGTTGTAATAATAATCCATGTCAATAATCATAATAATGACTCGCCATGTCAATAATACAGTAACAATGTACTGTATATCAACCAACAGGCTAGAGCTCTCATTAGACTTGGACACCAATTCAATTAAATAACTCAACAATCATTATTCGACAGATTCACAATTGTAACATATTGAATTATTCAGCAATGTTGTGTAGAGAGTTGCAGCCTGGGAATTCTTTGGTGACTTTCATGTTATCTTCAAGCTGTACACTTGTTCTGTAGTGGCAAACGGTGAACCCCCTCCGACCAGCCTGGTATCCTCCGACAGGGGAAATCTAAACTTTTAGATTTAAAGGGGATAATCTATTCAATCAGTGCTCTCATAAATGCATACTTATTAGTTGTATATCAAAATAATTACACTGACTCCTAAAATGTATGGGATTATTTTATCTCTGGGCAAGACTTTTGTCAGCAGAGGATTGTTGGGATCTCAACTCAAACAGACTCAGAGGGCAACAATTGGATTTTTGAGCAGAAATCATATATACTGCTAAGAACTTTCCATTGAAATACATTTTTCAATCCAGACTCTAGATCTGACAATATACAGAACCCTTTCAAAGGACTGAACAGTGCATTAACATGCAATATATCTAGAACAGACCAGGAAGGGTTCATGTTTGTAACTTCTCCATTAAATTATGATTATCTCAAGTACAACACAACACTTTGTCCTTGGGTTTTCTTATTGTCTACAATGTTTGCTGTGATTAGTCATTGTGACTAGTAATTGTTAGTGATGTTAGTCACTGTTAGTGATGTTAGTCATTGTGATCAGTCATTGTTAGTCATTTTTAGCAATGTTAATCATTGTGATTAGTCATTGTTAGTGATGTTAGTCATTGTGATTAGTCTTTTTTTTCTTAAATGTATTAACCCCTCCATTACCAAACATAAGCTATTTAATCCCAACCCTCAGCAACTCTCAGTCCATCCCACCTATCACCATAGACCACCCTCTGGTTTCATGTGCCATATTTTTCAATTGTGCTGTGATGTTTTACATTTTTGAACCTTTCTAATCGTATATTATCCACAGATTGTGAGCTGAAGATGAAACCCTTTCCTATGAGTATTATTATATTATTTATTGACTGACTATGGCTTTCCAAATCACCCAACACTGCTATTTGTAAGGTTCATTTTAAGTGCATGTTGGGATTTTTTAACCATTCCTGAACCTGTGACCAGAAACAAGCTACATAGTGGCAATACCAGAATAAATGATCGATTGATTTTGCCTCATCGCAACAAAATCTACAGAGCTGAGATTGTTGTATGCCCCATATATATAGCATTCTCTTGGTGGCAAGAATTTTATTTAATCATTTGAATTGAAAAACTCTAAGTGTTGAATCAAGTGTAGTTTTTTGTACCAGTTCATAAATCACGTGCCATGGAATTGGTACATCAATTCAATTCAATTCAATTCATTGGTACAACATTTCATTTTCAATTAGTCGGAAATGAGAAGTTGTAATCTATGTAAAGGCAAAAAGGAAATTTTTGAACAAAGGATGAGCCTTTCTTAATAATTGTCACGCCCTGGGTGGGCATTCTATGTTCATTTTTCTATGTTTTGTATTTCTTTGTTTTGGCCGGGTGTGGTTCTCAATCAGGGACAGCTGTCTATCGTTGTCTGATTGGGAACCATACTTAGGTAGCATTTTCCCACCTGTGTTTTGTGGGTAGATATTTTCTGTTTTGTGTTTCTGCACCTGACAGAACTGTTCGTTGTCGTTTTGCTCTTTGTTATTTTGTTCAAGTGTTTTTTGAGAATAAATCATGAACACTTACTACGCTGCGCTTTGGTCCACTTCTTCATGCAACGATGACCGTTACAATAATCTACTGGAGAACCATTTTGGGTTTAAGTATATCTTATGTATGAGTGAAGCTTTTAGTGAGAGGTTTAAAGCTTTAATATTTAATAGTTTTAGCCGACCAAACTCATATTCATTACATAAACAGGCATTTTGTCTGGCTTATCATTCCAAATAAAATGAAATATTTTTTGTTCATATAATTTAAAAAATGAGTCATCTGGAGTAGGCAGTGCCATTAGTAAGTAAGTAAACTGTGATAGGACCAAAGAGTTAACCAATCTGATTTTTTTCCATAAATAGACAAGTATTTACTTCTCCATTGTTGAAGAATCTTATCTATTTTTCCTAACTTTCTATTGAAATTAATTGTGGTAAGTTCATTTATATTTTTTTAGATGAGAATATGTCTACTTCACCATCCGCCCATTTTATTGGTAAATTACAAGGTAGTGTAAACACTGTATTTTTTTAATGATCCAATACGTAATATGATACATTTGTCATAATTAGGTTTTAAATCAGATAGGCTAGAAAAATGATCAAGATCTTCAATGAGACTGTGCAGGTATCCAGATTGAAAAAAGAAAAAAAAAAAGACTTAAGAAAAAAGTCATCGGCATACATTGACACATTTGTTTTTATCCCCTGGATTTCTAACCCCTTGCTGTTCTCGTTGGATCTAATTTTAATAGCTAGCCTTTCAATGGCCATAATAAATAAATATGGAGACAATGGACAGCCTTGTTTTACTCCTCTTAAAAGCTCAATACTTTCTTAGAAGTAACCATTATTTACTGTTTTACATCTGGGGTTGCTGTATGTAACTTATCCCATTGTATAAGAGATTACCAAAATTAAAGTAATCCAGGCATTTATATATAGAGTCGTACTTTATCAAATGCCTATTCAAATGCTGCTACGAATACCAGACCTGATATCTTCGATGTTTCATAATGTTCACTTGTTTCAAGTAATTGTCATATATTATCTACAAAATATCGTCCATGTAAAAAACCTATCTGATTAGTGTGGTATCCCAGGAGGTCTACCCCGGGGGATGGTAATAGAGGGGAGGTACGTGAGGCGACTTTGGCTCCCTCTGCTGGGAATACAGGAGCTGGGCACCACGACACGGACAGCTCTAAGTGGAGTTAATTAGAGGAAAGTGCCAACCAGCCGTGGAGGCCAAATAAAAGGAGCACGGTGGCACACCACGAGGGAGAACAGAGAGAGACCGACACCAAGCCACAGTAGAGAAGAAGGACCGAGCTAAACCTAAGTGATTTTCCCGTGTCCCGTGTGGCTCAGTTGGTAGAGCATGGCGCTTGCAACGCCAGGGTTGTGGGTTCATTCCCCACGGGGGGACCAGGATGAATATGTATGAACTTTCCAATTTGTAAGTCGCTCTGGATAAGAGCGTCTGCTAAATGACGTAAATTTTCTTTGTTATGTTTATTTTCTGTCTTAGTAAAGTTGTTTTTGCAGACTAAAACCTCCCTGTCTCTGTGTCAATCTCTGCACACTCAACCGAACACCCCATGGTTTATCACATTAGGATGAACAATGTCCCGTACAAACTTTTTTATTCTATGTGCTATGCATTTCGGAAGGATTTTTGCATCACAACATTGAAGTGTTAGAGGCCTCCAGTTTTTTACATTTACTGGATCTTTATACTTACCACCTGGGTCCTGTTTTAGTAGTAATGAAATCAGACCTTGAGGACCTGAAAGTCTAACATTTGTATAAGAGTAATTAAATCATGCTAATAATGGATCTTAGAACACAATAAAATAGGTCTGATATACCTCTACTGGTATACCGTCAAGCCTTGGTGTTTTTCCTGACTGAAAATATGTTATTGCCTCAAAAGGTTCCTCTCTGTAAGTTGGTCTTCACATAGGTTTTTCTCTAAAATTGTAAATGTTTACTATTATTATGATGAAAGAAATCCTTACAGTTAACATCATTCAGTGGAAATGGAGGAGACTGAAAAAAAACATGCTTAAAATATTTTGCTTCCTCTTTCAAATGGTATTTTGGTGAATCATGGATAATTCCATCATTTGTAACGAGTTTCTTTATAATATTTGTGTTGAAGATTCAAGAAACATTTTGTGCATTTTTCATCATTTTCCATCCAATTTGTTTTTATTTTTGTAATACATTACACTTGATCGTTATTGAATAAATACCTCCATTTCTTTAGTTTTTCTTCTAACCTATTTTATGTCTCTATAGTACAGTTTCCATTACCATCTACCTGCGCTGTTACTTCCTCTTTTTCCTTATTCGTCTAATCGCTTTGACAGAACTGCTTTAGTTTTAATGATGAGTATTGTATTGAATGGCCTTTGAAAGTACATTTGAAAGTGTCCCATACAATAAGGGGATCTGCTGTGCCTATGTTGTACAAAAAAAATACAATAATAAATTGTTTTGTATTAGCAAGAACAAATTGTCATCCAATACGCTTTGATAAAATGTCCAATATCCCCGTCCACGTGGAAATTCTGTAAGAGTTATATGGAGACCAATTAGATGGTGGACCGATTGCATTCAGTCTCCTATTAGTTTGGGGTAGGTGTGATGCTACAGTCCCACCTGGCCAACATCCGGTGAAATTGCAGAGTGCGAAATTCAAATAACAAAAATTGTAATATTAAACATTCATGAAAATACAAGTGTCATACATCAGATAAAAGCTTAACTTCTTGTTAATCCAGCCACTTTGTCAGATTTCAAAAGGCTTTACGGCGAAAGCACACCATGAGATTATCTGAGGACAGCCACCTGCACATAAAAGCATTACATACATTTTCCAACCAAGCAGAGGCATCACGAAAGTCAGAAATAGCGATAAAATAAATCACTTACCTTTGAAGATCTTCATCTGGTTGCAATCACAAGCGTCCCAGCTACATAACAAATGGTCCTTTTGTTCGATAAAGTCCTTCTTTATATCCCCAAAAAGTCAGTTTAGTTGGTGCGCTTGACTCAGTAATCCACCGGTTTCCCTCGTTAAAAATGCATACAAATTAATCCCGTAAATTACCAATAAACCTCGTCCAAACAAGTCAAACAACGTTTCTAATCAATCCTCAGGTACCCTAATATGTAAATAAATGATACAATTTAAGACGGAGAATAGTATGTTCATTACCGGAGATAAATAACGAGGTACGCGCTCTCATCCACGCATGTAAAAACACTACAGCCAAAATGGGAGCCACTTACAACAACTACAAATTCTAGCTAATAAAAAAAAAACAAGCCTGAAACTCTTTCTAAAGAATGTTGATATCTAGTGGAAGCCCTAGGAACTGCAATCTGGGAGGCATTCCTTTTATATTCCCATAGAGAGCCATTATAATCAGTGGTGAGCTCAAAAAAAATTATTACAGATGGATTCTCCTCGGGTTTTTGCCTGCCATATCAGTTCTGTTATACTCACAGACATTATTTTAACAGGTTTAGAAACTTTAGAGTGTTTTCTATCCAATACTGCCAATTATATGCATATCCTAGCTTCTGAGCCTGATTAACAGGCAGTTTACTTTGGGAACCTCATTCATCCTAACTTCCGAATACTGCCCCCTACCCCGAAGAAGTTAACCTCTACCGTTCTCTCTCCCGGATCCGGGATCCTCCTCATCAAAAAAGCTGACTAGCATAGCCTAGCCTAACGCGACAGGGATATCATATAATAAAATTTTCATGAAATCACAAGTCCAATACAGCAAATGAAAGATAAACATCTTGTGAATCCAGCCATCATTTCCGATGTTTAAAATGTTTTACAGCGAAAACACAATATGTATTTCTATTAGCTAACCACAAAAGCAAAAGACTCAACCGCATATTTTCACAATTTTTCTACCGCATAGGTAGCTATCACAAAACCGACCAAATAGAGATATAATTAGTCACTAACCAAGAAACAACTTCATCAGATGACAGTCTTATAACATGTTATACAATAAATTTATGTTTTGTTCGAAAATGTGCATATTTGAGGTATAAATCATAGTTTTACATTGCAGCTACCATCAAAAATATCACCAAAGCATCCAGAATAATTACAGAGAGCAACGTGAAATACCTAAATACTCATCATAAAACATTTATGAAAAATACATGGTGTACAGCAAATGAAAGATAAACATCTTGTGAATCCAGCCAATATTTCAGATTTTTTAAGTGTTTTACAGCGAAAACACAATATAGCATTATATTAGCTTACCACAATAGCCAAACACACAAATGCGTTTATCAGCAGCAAAAGGTAGCGATCGCAAAAACCAGCAAAAGATATAAAATTAATCACTAACCTTGACCAACTTCATCAGATGACAGTCCTATAACATCAGGTTATACAATACACATATGTTTTGTTCGAAAATGTGCATATTTTGAGCTGCAAACCGTGGTTATACATTGTGAATATGTAGCATCGATTCACCAGATTGTCCGGAGATATTTTGGACACTCACCTAATCTGACCAAAGAACTCATCATAAACTTTACTAAAAAATACATGTTGGACAGCAAATGAAAGATACACTAGTTCTTAATGCAACCGCCGTGTTAGATAAAAAAAAATTACTTTACCATAACAAACAGCTTACGTTATAGCGAGACAGCGCCCGCAAAAAGGGCGGAAAATAGGACTCAACATTTTCCACAGAAATACGAAATAACATCATAAATTGTTCCTACTTTTGCTGAGCTGCCATCAGAATCTTGTGCAAGGAGTCCTTTGTCCAGAATAAATCGTTGTTTGGTTTTAGAATGTCCTTCTCTCCTGTCGAATTAGCAACCTTAGCTAGCCATGTGGCGCGAACATGCCCATCTTCTCCTGACGCAAAGAAAGGAAAATTCCAAAAGTCGCAATAAACGTTGAATAAACTGATACAACTCGGTTGAAAAAAACTACTTTATGATGTTTTTATCACATCTATCAAATAACATCAGAGCCGGAGACATCCACCGTGTATACCGAACGCTTTTCAGAAGCCAATGCTGATGTCCTTCCCGCGCCTAGGTAGAGAAAGGAAATTCTGGTCACGTCATTCCAAGAGCTCTTGTTCGACCTCAGATCAAGCTAGACACCCCATTCCACCTTCCACTGCCTATTGACATCTAGTGGAAGGTGTATGCAGTGCATGCAAATCCATAAATATTAAGCAATTGAATAGGCAGGCCCTGGAACAGAGCATCGTTTTCAGATTTTTCACTTCCTATCTGGAAGTTTGCTGCCAAATGAGTTCTGTTTTACTCACAGATATAATTCAAACAGTTTTAGAAACTTGAGAGTGTTTTCCATCCAATAGTAATAATAATATGCATATTGTACGATCCAGAATAGAGTACGAGGCCGTTTAAATTGGGAACGATTTTTTCCCAAAGTGAAAACAGCATCCCCTATTCACAAGAAGTTAACACATTTTTTTAACTTTTGAGGCCAGCAAGAGTGACAATAGGAAGTAATCAAGACGGCTAGCTGGATTAATTAAGCCTCCTCCATGTATATCTCACTAGGTCAGGGTTTTTCAACCTCAATATATCCACTAGTTCTAATGTATCCATCATCTTGTGATTAGTCATTGTTAGTGATGTTAGTCATTTTGATTTTCAAGCTGAGAATCTGTGGCAAATAATCACATGCAGCAAACTCTCATTTAATGTTGTTAGAATTAGCTAGTGATGTTTTAATGGATTTGAATGTCAACTATGCCAAAAGGAAAATATGTTTATCAAAGTATTTCTGCAGTAAACAATCACCAGAGGAGCACTCACTACTTTACATCAGGGCTGACATTATAATCATTATCACCAGGGTTGGGAGTAACTGATTACATGTAATTTGATACAAAACAAACTGTAATCAGTTACTTCAATGTTCCCTCTAAACTGCGAGCCACGCACTTCCTCCAGGACTGCTGCTGGAGGAAGAAATGCCATGCCGCGCATAGACTCAAGAGACTGAACTTTAGTTTGCACTATATAGATCAACATTTTTTCTGTGATCGAATCAACGTTATATTAACCCATTTTCAATGCAACAAACCAAAACAAATTAAATTTTGCAAGAATGAGTCAGTGATTTTGATCTAGGCAGAGCCAGAGCGCGATGGAGTAGAATTATTTTGGCGGGGTTAGCCCACCAGCAGTCATTTCAGATCAGAGTGCACACATTTGTTGATATTGTTTGCTATTTAGCGAGTTATTAGCCCAGTTGTAGATAATTATAGGTCAGCAATGGGGAGTAACTGCTTCTTGCAAGAGCAAAAATTTGTAGGCTGTATTTGAAAAGCCAGTTAGGTGAAAAGCTTATGTCTTAGTGAAGAGGCAGTTTTGTATTTTGAGACAGGATTTAATTTGAAAATATGCAGAGGGGTAGTATATAGATATGGCAGCTCTGCTTTTAGTGCCTAAGCAACTTTACATTATTTTTTTTGTGTGTGTTATTTCTTACATTATTAGCCCAGAACATTTTTGTGTTATTACATACAGCCAGAAATAACTTTTGGATATCAAAGCGGCGGAAATTCACTAGCGTTATGACCAGGAATACAACTTTCCTGAATTGGATCCTTTGTTTGCACCCCTCAGGGCAATTGCAATTATCCCAGAGACTGCTCCAAGATGCCGCCAGCGAAGAAGAGGTATTCGGAGTGGACTTCTAGTCCGATTCAGGAGGCGGGCACACCATCCACCGCTTCTGAGTATATTACACGCTAATGTTCAGTCTCTGGACAATAAAGTAGACAAGCACACGGCGAGGATCTCCTTCCAGAGAGACATCAGGGACTGTAACATACTCTGTTTCATGGAATAATATTTCTCTCCGGATATTCTTATCCCGTCCATTGGCCAGCTGTGCTCTCAGTACATCACGCAGACAGGAATAAAGAACTCTCCGGGAAGAAGGGCAGTGGTGTATGTGATTAACCACGCATGGTGTGATTGTGATAATGTACAGAAACTTAAGTCCTTTTGTTCACCCAACCTAGAATACCTCACAATGAAATGCTGACCATATTACCTGCTAAGAAAATACTCTTCGGTTATAGTCACAGCCGTGTAGCTGGGGATTTTAACAAAGCAAATTTGAGGACAATGCTACCGAATTTCTATCAACATTTTGAACATAGTACTCGCGCTGAGAAAACATACGACGACTGCTATTCTCTCTTCCAGGATGCCTACCAGCCCCCCCCCCCTCCCACCCGCCCCCCCTCCCTTTGGCAAATCAGATCAACTCAATTTTTTCCTCCCTTCCTAGATGCAGAAACTCAAAGAGGAAGTAACCATGCTAAGGTCTAGACAATGCTGGTCTGACCGATCGGAATCCATGCTTCAGGATTGTGATATGTTCCGGGTAGCCTCGGAGAATAACATTGATTTATACACAGACACGGTGACTGAGTTAATCAGGAAGTGTATAGGGGATGTTGTTCCCACTGTGACTATTCAAACCTACCGAAACCAGAAACCGTGTACAGATGGCAGCATTCACACTAAACTTAAAGCGCGAACCACCACATTTAACCATGGCAAGGTGACTAGGAATATGGTTAAATACAAACAGTATGTAGGTATTCCCTCCATAAGGCAATAAAACAGGCAAAACATCAGTACAGAGACAAAGTGGAGTCGCAATTCAACAGCTCAGACACAAGACGTATGTGGCAGGGTCTAGAGACAATCACAGATTACAAAGGGAAAACCAGCAATGTCACGGACACAGATGTCTTGCTCCCGGACAACCTAAACACCTTCTTTGCCCGCTTTGAGGATAACACAGAGCCATCAACGCGGCCAACTCCCAAGCTCTCGTTCTCCGCTCTTGTTCCACTCCGACATTACTTGTACTAATATTTATATATTTCTTAATTCCATTATTTTACTTCAGATTTGTGTGTATTGTTGTGAATTGTTAGATATTACTGCACTGTTGGAACACAAGCATTTCACTACACCTGCAATAACATCTGCTAAATACAGTGGGGAGAACAAGTATTTGATACACTGCTGATTTTGCAGATTTTCCTACTTACAAAGCATGTAGAGGTCTGTAATTTTTATCATAGGTACACTTCAACTGTGAGAGACGGAATCTAAAACAAAAATCCTGAAAATCACATTGTATGATTTTTAAGTAATTAATTAGCATTTTATTGCATGACATAAGTATTTGATACATCAGAAAAGCAGAACTTAATATTTGGTACAGAATCCTTTGTTTGCAATTACAGAGATCATACGTTTCCTGTAGTTCTTGACCAGGTTTGCACACACTGCTGCAGGGATTTTGGCCCACTCCTCCATACAGACCTTCTCCAGATCCTTCAGGTTTCGGGGCTGTCGCTGGGCAATACGGACTTTCAGCTCCCTCCAAAGATTTTCTATTGGGTTCAGGTCTGGAGACTGGCTAGGCCACTCCAGGACCTTGAGATACTTCTTACTGAGCCACTCCTTAGTTGCCCTGGCTGTGTGTTTCGGGTCGTTGTCATGCTGGAAGACCCAGCCACGACCCATCATCAATGCTCTTACTGAGGGAAGGAGGTTGTTGGCTAAGATCTCGCAATACATGGCCCCATCCATCCTCCCCTCAATACGGTGCAGTCGTCCTGTCCCCTTTGCAGAAAAGCATCCCCAAAGAATGATGTTTCCACCTCCATGCTTCACGGTTGGGATGGTGTTCTTGGGGTTGTACTCATCCTTCTTCTTCCTCCAAACACGGCGAGTGGAGTTTAGACCAAAAAGCTCTATTTTTGAATCGTCAGACCACATGACCTTCTCCCATTCCTCCTCTGGATCATCCAGATGGTCATTGGCAAACTTCAGACGGGCCTGGACATGCGCCTGCTTGAGCAGGGGGACCTTGTGTGCGCTGCAGGATTTTAATCCATGACGGCGTAGTGTGTTACTAATGGTTTTCTTTGAGACTGTGGTCCCAGCTCTCTTCAGGTCATTGACCAGGTCCTGCCGTGTAGTTCTGGGCTGATCCCTCACCTTCCTCATGATCATTGATGCCCCACGAGGTGAGATCTTGCATGGAGCCCCAGACCGAGGGTGATTGACCATCATCTTGAACTTCTTCTATTTTCTTCAATTTTCTAATAATTGCGCCAACAGTTGTTGCCTTCTCACCAAGCTGCTTGCCTATTGTCCTGTAGCCCATCCCAGCCTTGTGCAGGTCTACAATTTTATCCCTGATGTCCTTACACAGCTCTCTGGTCTTGGCCATTGTGGAGAGGTTGGAGTCTGTTTGATTGAGTGTGTGGACAGGTGTCTTTTATACAGGTAACGAGTTCAAACAGGTGCAGTTAATACAGGTAATGAGTGGAGAACAGGAGGGCTTCTTAAAGAAAAACTAACAGGTCTGTGAGAGCCGGAATTCTTACTGGTTGGTAGGTGATCAAATACTTATGTCATGCAATAAAATGCAAATGAATTACTTAAAAATCATACAATGTGATTTTCAGGATTTTTGTTTTAGATTCCGTCTCTCACAGTTGAAGTGTACCTATGATAAAAATTACAGACCTCTACATGCTTTGTAAGTAGGAAAACCTGCAAAATCGGCAGTGTATCAAATACTTGTTCTCCCCACTGTATGTGTATGTGACCAATAACATTTTATTTTACTTGATTTTTAAAATGCAATTTACTGTCAGCTATTTGACACATGGTGTTGAGCTATTTCCATGTGAAAATGTTATGGGATTTTCTCCATTGGTTTTGTTGGTAGGCCTACATTATGCTCAAATATACACAATACCCTATTGGCTACTGTTTAAAACTGTAAGGGTACAGCCTCAGAGTTCACCATCAACGCGGGCCGGGAATGGCACACAATTCTCACAATGTTCAAGTTTCCACTCATAAGACCAAAAGTGTGTTCAGTGCCCCAAGAATATTGTAATCACATTGTAATCACTAGATTATTACTTCTTGGATTACTTGTATTACATTCAGATTTGATGATTTCTCAATTACATTTAATTCAGCATTGAAAAAAGGCACAAGTTTTTAAGTTTGTTCCACCTGAGCGAGTCAGAGACCACTATGATGACACACCAAATGTGTTTGATAAATCGCCGGAAAGGCTGTGTGCTTAGGCTACAGTCCAAGCTATCTTTTCCAATGGTGCGACTGCTGTCGGCATCCAAAGATTTTACAATTTGAATAAACGATAATGGATTTATCCTGCAATAGATGTCGGTCAATTGGTAACATATATTTGTGTCTTCTTCTAATGTCTCTTAAGGGGAAAGTAATCTAAAAGTAACTGAATGTAATTAGATTACGTTACTAAAAGAGGGTAATCCAAAAGTTGCGTTACTGATTACAATTTTGGACGCGTAACTTGTAACTGATTACATTTAGAAAGTAACCTACCCAACCCTGGTCTTAAGGGAGAAAGTAATCCAAAAGTAACTATCTAAAGTAATCAGATTATGTTACTACATTTGGGTAATCAAAAAGTTATGTTACTCATTACAATTTTGAGCAGGTTTACAGTTTACATTTAGAATTAACCTACCCAACCCTTATTATCACAATACAAAAAGCAATTCAGGAGAAAAAATGGGGGGTTGGGGGGCCTCGAGCAAAGCATAGAGGGGCATCAAGCAGAGAGAGAAAAAAAACATTACTAGTATATAGAGTACCATTCAAAAGTTTGGACACCGTGACTCATTATAGGGGTTTTCTTTTTTTACTATTTTCTACATTGTAGAATAATAGCGAAGACACCAACACTATGAAATAACACATATTGAATCACGTAGTAACCCAAAAAATGCTAATTCTTCAAAGTAGCCACCCTCTACCTTGATGGGGGTGGCTACTAGGAGTGGCAGGTAGCCTAGTGGTTAGAGCATTGGGCCAGTAACCAAAAGGTTGGTGAATCGAATATCCGAACTGATTCGGGTATTCGTTAAAAATCTGTTGTTCTGCCCCTGAACAAGGCAGTTAACCCACAGTTCCTAGGCTGTCATCGTAAATAAGAATTTGTTCTTAACTTTCTTGCCTACTTAAAATAATAAAATAAAAATGACAGCTTTGCAAACTCTTGGCATTCTCTAAACCAGCTTAATGAAGTAGTCACATGGAATGCATTTAAATTAACAGGTGTGCTTTGTTAAATAGAAACGACAGTCCATCATTACTTTAAGACATGACACCAATAATAAGAAGAGACTTGATTGGGGCAAGAAACACAAGCAATGGACATTAGACCGTTGGAAATCTGTCCTTTGGTCTGATGAGTCCAAATTTAGAGATTTTGACTTCCAACCTAGGTGAACGGATGATCTCTGATTGTGTGGTTCCCACCATGAAGCATGGAGGAGGAGGTGTGATGATGTGGGGGTTCTTTGCTGGTGACACTGTCTGTGATTTATTTAGAATTCAAGGCACACTTAACCAGAATGGCTACCACAGCATTCTGCAGCAATACACCATGCCATATGCACTTAGTGGGAGTAGCATTTGTTTTTGAGCAGGAAAAGGACCAAACACAACTCAAGGCTGTGTAAGGGAAAATTGACCAAGAAGAAGAGTGATGGAGTGCTGCATCAGATGACCTGGCTTCCACAATCACCCGGACTCAACCCAGTAGAGATGGTTTGGGATGCGTTGGACCGCAGAGTAAAGGAAAAGTAGCTAACAAGTGCTCAGCATATGTGGGAACTCCTTCAAGACAGTTGGAAAAGCATTCCAGGGTAAGCTGGTTGAGAGAATGCCAAGAGTGTGCAAAGCTGTCATCAAGGCAAAGGGTGACTACTTTGAAGAATATAAAATATAAAATATATTTTTGGGTTACTACATGATTCCATATGTGTTTTTTCATAGTTCTGATGTCTTCACTATTATTCGACAATGTAGAAAATAGTATAAAGAAAAACCTTTTAATCAGTAGGGTTGTCCAAACTTTTGACTGGTAATGTACATTTCCTTTCAAAGTTTGGGGTCTTTTAGAAATGTCCTTGTTTTTGAACAGAAAGCAATTTTTTGGTCCATTAAAATAACATCAAATTGATCAGAAATACAGTGTAGACATTGTTAATGTTGTAAATGACTATTGCAGCTGGAACCGGCTGATTTGTAATGGAATATCTACATATGCTTACAGAGGCCCATTATCAGCAACCATCACTCCTGTGTTCCAATGGCACGTTGTCTTACCTAATCCAAGTTTATCATTTTAAAAGGATAATTGATCATTAGAAAACCCTTTTGCAATTATGTTAGCACAGCTGAAAACTATTGTTCTGATTAAATAAGCAATAAAACTGGGCTTTAGAATAGTTGAGTATCTGGAGCATCAGCATTTGTTGGTTCGATAACAGGCTCAGAATGGCTAGAAACAAAGCACTTTCTTCTGAAACTCGTCATTTTATTCTTGTTTTCTGAGATATTAAAGCTATTCCATGAGAGAAATTGCCTAGAAACTGAAGATCTCGTACAACGCTGTATACTACCCCCTTCACAGAACAGCGAAAACTGTCTCTAACCAGAATAGAAAGAGGAGTGGGAGGCCACGGTGCACAACTTAGCAGAGGACAAGTACATTAGAGTGTCTAGTTTAGAAACAGATGCCTCACAAGTCCTCAACTGGCAGCTTCATTAAATAGTACCCGCAAAACACAAGTCTATATACATTTGAAGTCGGAAGTTTACACACACCTTAGCCAAATACATTTAAACTCAGTTTTTCACAATTCCTGACATTTAATCAGAGTAAAAATTCCCTGTTTTAGGTCAGTTAGGATCACCACTTTATTTTAAGAATGTGAAATGTCAGAATAATAGTAGAGGGAATGATTTATTTCAGCTTTTATTTCTTTCATCACATTCCCAGTGGGTCAGAAGAATACATACACTCAATTAGTATTTGGTAGCATTGCTTTTAAATTGTTAGACTTTGGTCAAACTTTTTGGGTAGCCTTCCACAAGCTTCCCGGAATAAGTTGGGTGAATTTTGGCCCATTCCTCCTGACAGAGCTGGTGTAATTGAGTCAGGTTTGTAGGCCTCCTTGCGAGCACACACTTTTTTAGTTCTGCCCACTGTCACGCCCTGACCTTAGAGAGCCTTTTTATGTCTCTATTTGGTTTGGTCAGGGTGTGATTTGGGATGGGCATTCTATGTTTTGTTTTCTATGTTTCTTAATTTCTATGTATGGTTCTCAATCAGGGACAGCTGTCTATCGTTGTCTCTGATTGGGAATCATACTTAAGTAGCCTTTTTTCCCTCCTTTCAGTGTGGGTAGTTGTCTTTGTTTGGGGTACTATAGCCCTTGTAAGCTTCACGGTCGGTTCTTGTTTTGTTGTTTTGTTGGCGACATTTATTCAAATAAACGAAAATGTACGCTTACCACGCTGCACCTTGTTCTTTCTTGAACAACGGTCGTGACACCCACACATTTTCTATAGGATTGAGGTCAGGGCTTTGTGATAGCTACTCCAATACCTTGACTTTGTTGTCCTTAAGCCATTTTGCAACAACTTTGGAAGAATGCTTGGGGTCATTGTCCATTTGGAAGACCCATTTGCGACCAAGCTTTAACTTCCTGACTGATGTCTTAAGATGTTGCTTCAATATATCCACATAATTTTCCTCCCTCATGATGCCATCTATTTTGTGAAGTGCACCAGTCCCTCCTGCAGCAAAGCACCCCCACAGCATGATGCTGCCACCCCCGTGCTTCACGGTTGGGATGGTGTTCTTCGGCTTGCAAGCCTCCCCCATTTTCCTCCAAACATAACGATGGTCATTATGGCCAAACAGTTCTATTTTTGTTTCATCAGACCAGAGGACATTTCTCCAAAAAGTACGATCTTTGTCCCCATGTGCAGTTGCAAACCGTAGTCTGTCTTTTTTATGGCGGTTTTGGAGCAGTGGCTTCCTCCTTGCTGTATGGCCTTTCAGGTTATGTCGATATAGGACTCGTTTTACTGTGGATATAGATTATTTTGTACCTGTTTCCTCCAGCATCTTCACAAGGTCCTTTGCTGTTGTTCTGGGATTGATTTGCACTTTTCGCACCAATGCACGTTCATCTCTAGGAGACAGAACTGGTCTCCTTCATGAGCAGTATGACGACTGCATGGTCCCATGGTGTTTATACTTGCATACTCTTCTTTATACAGATGAACGTGGTACCTTAAAGCGTTTGAAACTTGCTCCCAAGGATGAACCAGACTTGTGGAGGTCTACAATTTTTTTTCTGAGGTCTTGGCTGATTTATTTTGATTTTCCCATGATGTCAAGCAAAGAGGCACTGAGTTTGAAGGTAGGCCTTGAGACATGTCCAATAGGTACACCTCCAATTGACTCAAATTATGTCAATCAGTCTATCAAACGCTTCTAAAGCCATTAGATCACTTTCTGGAATTTTCCAAGCTGTTTAATTTCTCTAGGGTATGTGGGACGGTACCTCGTCAACAGCCAGTGAAACTGCAGGGCGCCAAATTCAAAACAACAGAAAACCCATAATTTAAATTCCTCAAACATACAAGTATTTTACACCATTTTAAAGATACACTTGATGTAAATCCAGCCAAAGTGTCCAATTTCAAAAAGGTTTTATGACGAAAGCACACCAAACGATTATGTTAGGTATGAGCCAAGTCACAGAAAAAGACAGCCATTTTTCCAGCCAAAGAGAGGAGTAACAAAAAGCAGAAATAGAGATAAAATGAATCACTAACCTTTGATGATCTTCATCAGATGACACTCATAGGACTTCATGTTACACAATACATGTATGTTTTGTTCGGTAAAGTTCATATTTATATCCAAAAATCTGAGTTTAGGCGGGACGCTACTGTCTCACTTGGCAAAAGGCCTGAGAAAATGCAGAGCGCCAAATTCAAATTATGTAGTATAAAAATTACTATAAAAATCAAACTTTCATTAAATCACACATGAAAGATACCAAGTTAAAGCTACACTGGTTGTGAATCCAGCCAACATGTCAGAATTCAAATAGTATTTTCGGCGAAAGCAAACGATGCTATTATCTGATGATAGCACCATTGTAAACAAAGAGAGATAAGCATATATCAACCCTGCAGGCGCGACACAAAATGCAGAATTAAAAATATAATTCATGCCTTACCTTTGACGAGCTTCTGTTGTTGGCACTCCAATATGTCCCATAAACATCACAAATGGTCCTTTTGTTCGATTAATTCCGTCGATATATAATACAAAATGTCCATTTATTTGCCGTGTTTGATCCATAAAAACACCGGTTCCAACTTGCTCAAACATGACAACAAAATATCTCAAAGGTTACCTGTAAATGTTGCCAAAACATTTCAAACTACTTTTGTAATACAACTTTAGGTATTTTTTAACGTTAATAATCGATAAAATTGAAGACGGGATGATCTGTGTTCAATACAGGATTAAAACCAACTGTAGCTAGCTTTCTGGTCTCGCACCTCTAACAAACCTGACACGTCAAGTGACTCTCGTTCAAGATGGCCGTACTTCTTCATTACACAAAGGAATAACCTCAACCAAATTCTCAAGACTTTTGACATCCAGTGGAAGCGGTAGGAACTGCAAGCAGGTCCCTTAGAAATCTGGTTTCCCAATGATATCTCATTGAAAGAGAGTGACCTCAAAAAAATATATATCTGAATGGTTTGTCCTCGGGGTTTCGCCTGCTAAATAAGTTATGTTATACTCACAGACATGATTCAAACAGTTTTAGAAACTTCAGAGTGTTTCCTATCCAAATCGAATACTAATAATATCCATATCTTATCTTCTGGGGATGAGTAGCTTGCAGTTTAATTTTGGCATGCTTTTAATCCAAAATTCCGAATGCTGCCCCCTACCCTAGAGAAGTTAAAGGCACAGTCAACTTAGTCTATATTAACTTCTGACCCACTGGAATTGTGATACAGTGAATTATAAGTTAAATAATCAGTCTGTAAACAATTGTTGGAAAAATGACTTGTGTCATGCACGAAGTAGATGTCCTAACCGACTTGCCAAAACTATAGTTAGTTAACAAGAAATGTGTGGAGTGGTTGAAAAACGAGTTTTAATGACTCCAACCTAGGTGTATGCAAACTTCCAACTTCAACTGTGTATATATGTATATATGACTGATGATGTGAGGCCTGAGGCAATTGCCTCATCTGCCTCATATTAAGTCCTGCACTGTTCTCACACACCACATGCCATTCAGACACACACAAATGGAGATTCTCCCCACTCTCTAGCCCAACATGGCTACCACCAGCCTGCAGTGGGTAGAGCTCTCATTTGCCTGCCTGTCCACTGTGCTGTGCTGTTGACTGAGAAGGGAGAATCAGCACACAATCGACTACTATCTGCTAGTGTCTAGAGCAGATTTAAATCCTCTGGCTGTATCCCCCCAGGACTCTGCGAGCTCAGCCCAGAGCAGGGCTTCGTCTCTGGAGCTTCGGTCTAGACATGCCTCCTGGAGCGGAGCCCTATCTGACAGTCGACAATGAAATGGTGAGAAAAGGAGAGAGAAGGAGATATTCTACTTCTGGCAGTGTCTTTATATATATAGTAAATTCGGGAAGTATTCAGACCCCTTGACTTTTTCCACATTTCTTTATGTTACAGCCTTATTATAACATTGATTAAATTGTTATTTCTTCACATCAATCTACACACGATATCACACAATGACAGAAATAAAAAAAGTTTAAAAAAAATTCTAATGTCATAAAAATGTAAAACAGAAATATCACATTTACTTAAGTATTCAGACACTTTACTCAGTACTTTGTTGAAACACCTTTGGAAGCAATTACAGCCTCGAGATTTCTTGGGTATGATGCTATAAGCTTGGCACTCCTGTATTTGGGGAGTTTCTTCCATTCTCTTCTGCAGATTCTCTCAAGCTCTGTCAGGTTAGATGGGGAGCACCGCTGCACAGCTATTCTCCAGAGATGTTCGATCAGGTTCAAGTCTGGGCTCTGGCTGGCCCACTCAAGGACATTCAGAGACTTGTCCTGAAGCCACTCCTGCATTGTCTTGGTTGTGTGCTTTGGGTCGTTGTCCTGTTGGAAGGTGGACCTTTGCCCTTGTCTGAGATCCTGACTGCTTTGGGGCAAGGATCTCTCTGTACTTTGCTCCGTTCATCTTACCCTCAATCCTGTATAGTACATGCCGCTGAAAAACATTCCCACAGCGTGATGCCACAACCACCATGCTTCACCGTAGAGATTGTGCCATGTTTACTCCAGACTTGAGGCTTGGCATTCAGGTTAAAGAGTTAAATCTTAGGGCGTCCCGAGTGACGCAGCGGTCTAAGGCACTGCATCGCAGTGCTATAGACGTCACTACAGATCCGGGTTCGATCCCGCGCTATGTCACAGCCTACAGCAACCGAGAGACCCATGAGGCGGCACACAATTTGTACAGCATCGAGAGTTTGGCCGGCTGGGATGTCCTTGTCCCATCGTGCTCTAGTGACTCTTTGTGGCGGCAGGGCGCCTGCACACTGACTTCGGTCGCCAGCTGTACGGTGTTTCCTCTGACACATTGGTACGACAGTGCATCGTGTTTCAGAGGACACATTGCTCTCAACCATCTCTCCCGAGTCCGTATGAGAGTTGAGCGATGGGACAAGGCTGTAACTACAAATTTGATATCATGAGAAACAGGTAAAGAGCCCCCCACCCCACAAAAATAACAATTACCTTGGTTTCATCAGACCAGAGAATCTTGTTTCTCATAGAGAGGCCTTTAGGTGCCGTTTGGCAAACTCCAAGCTGGCTGTCAAGGACGGTTGTCCTTCTGGAAGGTTCTCCCATCTCCACAGAGGAACTCTGGAGCTCTGTTAGAGTGACCATTGGGTTCTTTGTCACCTCACTGACCAATGCCCTTCTCCCCCGATTGCTCAGTTTTTCTCGGTGGCCAGCTCTAGGAAGAGTCTTGGTGGTTCCAAACTTCTTCCATTTAAGAATGATGAAGGCCAATGTGTTTTTTGGTACCTTCAATGCTGTACCCTCCCTCAGATCTGTGCCTCAACACAATCCTGTCCCGGAGCTATACGGACAATTCCTTCGACCTCATGGCTTGGTTTTTGCTCTGACATGCTCAACTGTGGGACCTTATATAGACAGGTGTGTGCCTTTCCAAATCATGTCCAGTCAATGTGAAAAGGGATACTTTGCAATATGGATATATTGAATGGAATGTATACTGAGCAAAAATATAAACACAACACTTTCAACCATTTTACTGAGTTACTGTTCATATGAATTCATTATGGCCTAATCTATGGATTACACATGACTGCACAGGGGCAAAGCCATGGGTGGACCTCAGTAAAGGAGAAATGCTCACTAACAGGGATGTAAACAAATTTGTGCTCAACTTGAGAGAGATAATATTTTTGTGCGTATGGAACATTTCTGGGATCTTTTTTTTTTTTTTTCAGCTCATGAAACATTTACATTTAAGTCATTTAGCAGACGCTCTTATCCAGAGCGACTTACAAACATGGGACCAACACTTTTACATGTTGTGTTTTTTTTAAACCAAGATACAAATGTATTTTTAAATCCATTTTGAATAAGGCTGTAACGCAACAAAATGTGGAAAAGGTGAAGGGGTCTGAATACTTTCCAAATGCGCTATATATAACTTTATATATATATAATTATTTGGAAATGCATTTGCAAATACCATTAATCATGTTCTTCCCAAAGATGCCTGCATTGATGTGTTGATGATTGTAATTGGCAGCCAATCCGGTTTTCTCGATGTTGATACATGAATAAGCAAGGGCTATTTGAATTGAAATAAGAATTGTGTTACAGATAGAATTCCCGCAGCTCAGAGAATATTTATATAATGTGGACCAAACACCATTTCACTGTATGCCCAATTGTTTTGTGTTTGTTGAGTATGGCCCTCATATAAACCTCAAGTAGCATGTGGATCACTTTCCACAATTGTAGATGGGGAATAGCAAAACAAGCAGCAGTTTGCCTTGTAATTAAAAAACTCTTACACAAAATACTACTTGATCTCACAACAAATGCTCACAATGACCAACAAAAACTGAATTTACATGCTAGCATTTGCTAGCAAAGAAGTTGTCAAAACTAAAACATCTATTGCCAAGCTGGAACCTCCCCCGTCTTTTCAGTCAACCAATCATATGACGACACTCTACTACAGCATCTGCGAAGTAACACAATTCCATTCCAGCCATGACAGAGCCAATCCTCCAATAGCTCCTCCCACCACCCCCCTCCGTGTCCACTGTGATCAAAGCACACGTCACCAACAAACACTTCGTGGTACCTTTTGTTGTGCGACCTGTCTGACAACACTTTCCTTTCCAAGCATAAATCTCACTGTAGGCTTACTAGCAACATGGTTACTGTACATTTTAGGGTAAGGTGAGAAAACAAATGCCTGTGTTCAAACTGCTGCATATCTCAGATTAGTCCTGTGCATTACACTCCCTACTTCCTCCAACAAATCAACTACCACTCCATTTCCTGGTTTGACACTTACTGCAATTCACCTTACTGGAATTTCAATTAAGTGCATGTACCCTCAAGTGGAGGGTACATGCACTTAATTGAAATTGTAAATGGTTAATTTGGCCACTGAATGCTGTGAGCAATCAGGGCTTTCAGTCTCGACTGGTTGGTTCTACTGTGTAATTTCGGATATCCATCCATAATAGGAACCCATCTTTAAGACGACCACACTTACACATTACCTACCTTATGTTGCATTCAAGACATTCTGATACTTTCCAAGTGGGATACTCGGACCTCATCTTTCTGCAACAAGTTTCCAAATCTGACATTTTTTGTTCAGAGTTCTCTTGAATGCGGAATTACACATCATACTCTCTCATGCACGTTCACACAAACATTCACACACACACACTCCCAAGATCAATATAACTGAACCATTCCCTTCACAATGATACAGGAGCGGAAGGTAGAGAGTGAGAGTATGGCTCCAGGAAGAGAGGGAGTGTAGGGCTCCAGGAAGAGAGGGAGTGTAGGGCTCCAGGAAGAGAGTGAGAGTATGGCTCCAGGAAGAGAGGGAGAGTATGGCTCCAGGAAGAGAGGGAGAGTATGGCTCCAGGAAGAGAGGGAGAGTATGGCTCCAGGAAGAGAGGGAGAGTATGGCTCCAGGAAGAGAGAGAGAGAGTATGGCTCCAGGAAGAGAGAGAGAGTATGGCTCCAGGAAGAGAGAGTATGGCTCCAGGAAGAGAGGGGGAGTATGGCTCCAGGAAGAGAGGGAGAGTATGGCTCCAGGAAGAGAGGGAGAGTATGGCTCCAGGAAGAGAGGGAGAGTATGGCTCCAGGAAGAGAGGGGGAGTATGGCTCCAGGAAGAGAGGGAGAGTATGGCTCCAGGAAGAGAGGGAGAGTATGGCTCCAGGAAGAGAGGGGGAGTATGGCTCCAGGAAGAGAGGGAGAGTATGGCTCCAGGAAGAGAGGGAGAGTATGGCTCCAGGAAGAGAGGGAGAGTATGGCTCCAGGAAGAGAGAGAGAGTATGGCTCCAGGAAGAGAGGGAGAGTATGGCTCCAGGAAGAGAGGGGGAGTATGGCTCCAGGAAGAGAGGGAGAGTATGGCTCCAGGAAGAGAGGGAGAGTATGGCTCCAGGAAGAGAGGGAGAGTATGGCTCCAGGAAGAGAGAGAGAGTATGGCTCCAGGAAGAGAGAGAGAGTATGGCTCCAGGAAGAGAGGGATAGTATGGCTCCAGGGAAGAGAGGGGGAGTATGGCTCCAGGAAGAGAGGGAGAGTATGGCTCCAGGAAGAGAGAGAGAGTATGGCTCCAGGAAGAGAGGGAGAGTATGGCTCCAGGAAGAGAGGGGGAGTATGGCTCCAGGAAGAGAGGGAGAGTATGGCTCCAGGAAGAGAGTGAGAGTATGGCTCCAGGAAGAGAGGGGGAGCATGGCTCCAGGAAGAGAGGGGGAGTAGTGCTCCAGGAAGAGAGAGAGAGAGTATGGCTTTAGGAAGAGAGGGAGATTATGGCTCCAGGAAGAGAGAGAGAGTATGGCTCCAGGAAGAGAAGGAGAGTAGGGCTCCAGGAAGAGAGAGAGAGAGTATGGCTTTAGGAAGAGAGGGAGATTATGGCTCCAGGAAGAGAGAGAGATTATGGCTCCAAGAAGAGAGGGAGAGTATGGCTCCAGGAAGAGAGTGACACTATGGCTCCAGGAAGAGAGGGAGAGTAGGGCTCCAGGAAGAGAGAGAGAGGGTATGGCTTTAGGAAGAGAGGGAGATTATGGCTCCAGGAAGAGAGAGAGATTATGACTCCAGGAAGAGAGGGAGAGTATGGCTCCAAGAAGAGAGGGATAGTATGGCTCCAGGAAGAGAGTGACACTCTGGCTCCAGGAAGAGAGGGAGAGTATGGCTCCAGGAAGAGAGGGAGAGTATGGCTCCAGGAAGAGAGAGAGAGAGTATGGCTTTAGGAAGAGAGGGATATTATGGCTCCAGGAAGAGCGGGAGAGTATGGCTCCAGGAAGAGAGGGAGAGTATGGCTCCAGGAAGAGAGGGACAGTATGGCTTCAGGAAGAGAGGGAGAGTGTGGCTCCAGGAGGAGAGGGAGAGTATGGCTCCAGGAAGAGAGGGAGAGTATGGCTCCAAGAAGAGAGGGAGAGTATGGCTCCAGGAAGAGAGGGAGAGTATGGCTCCAGGAAGAGCGTGACAGTATGGCTCCAGGAAGAGAGGGAGAGTATGGCTCCAGGAAGAGAGAGAGAGTATGGCTTCAGGAAGAGAGGGAGAGTATGGCTCCAGGAAGAGAGATAGAGTATGGCTCCAGGAAGAGAGGGAGAGTATGGCTCCAGGAAGAGAGAGAGAGTATGGCTCCAGGAAGAGAGAGAGAGTATGGCTCCAGGAAGAGAGGGAGAGTATGGCTCCAGGAAGAGAGGGAGAGTATGGCTCCAGGAAGAGAGGGAGAGTATGGCTCCAGGAAGAGAGGGAGAGTATAGCTCCAGGAAGAGAGGGAGAGTATGGCTCCAAGAAGAGAGGGAGAGTATGGCTCCAGGAAGAGAGGGAGAGTATGGCTCCAAGAAGAGAGGGAGAGTATGGCTCCAGGAAGAGCGTGACAATATGGCTCCAGGAAGAGAGGGGGAGTATGGCTCCAGGAAGAGAGGGAGAGTATGGCTCCAGGAAGAGCGTGACAGTATGGCTCCAGGAAGAGAGGGGGAGTATGGCTCCAGGAAGAGAGGGAGAGTATGGCTCCAAGAAGAGAGGGTGTGTATGGCTCCAGGAAGAGAGGGAGAGTATGGCTCCAGGAAGAGAGGGAGAGTATGGCTCCAGGAAGAGAGGGAGAGTATGGTTCCAGGAAGAGAGGGATAGTTTGGCTCCAGGAAGAGAGGGAGAGTATGGCTCCAGGAAGAGAGGGAGAGTATGGCTCCAGGAAGAGAGGGAGAGTATGGCTCCAGGAAGAGAGGGAGAGTATGGCTCCAGGAAGAGAGGGAGAGTATGGCTCCAGGAAGAGAGGGAGAGTATGGTTCCAGGAAGAGAGGGATAGTATGGCTCCAGGAAGAGAGGGAGAGTATGGCTCCAGGAAGAGAGGGAGAGTATGGCTCCAAGAAGAGAGGGAGAGTATGGCTCCAGGAAGAGCGTGACAATATGGCTCCAGGAAGAGAGGGGGAGTATGGCTCCAGGAAGAGAGGGAGAGTATGGCTCCAGGAAGAGCGTGACAGTATGGCTCCAGGAAGAGAGGGGGAGTATGGCTCCAGGAAGAGAGGGAGAGTATGGCTCCAAGAAGAGAGGGAGAGTATGGCTCCAGGAAGAGAGGGAGAGTATGGCTCCAGGAAGAGAGGGAGAGTATGGCTCCAGGAAGAGAGGGAGAGTATGGTTCCAGGAAGAGAGGGATAGTATGGCTCCAGGAAGAGAGGGAGAGTATGGCTCCAGGAAGAGAGGGAGAGTATGGCTCCAGGAAGAGAGGGAGAGTATGGCTCCAGGAAGAGAGGGAGAGTATGGCTCCAGGAAGAGAGGGAGAGTATGGCTCCAGGAAGAGAGGGAGAGTATGGTTCCAGGAAGAGAGGGATAGTATGGCTCCAGGAAGAGAGGGAGAGTATGGCTCCAGGAAGAGAGGGAGAGTATGGCTCCAGGAAGAGAGAGAGAGTATGGCTCCAGGAAGAGAGGGAGAGTATTTCCGGTGGAAGACAGCTTTTCCATGTCTTATGGGCTTGACGGGTTAACCAAAGATCTCTAACTTTGCTTGTTGACTATACATTTAAATGTAGGCTATTGTGTTTTTCCTTATCAATCCCTACAGGACATTTTAATTTGAGTCTAATTAGTCAGTACCTGGGCATGTAAGTGAACTGAATGTTGAAGCCTATTACCAACTGGTAATAAAACACCCTCTGTATTGTGTCTGTCTGCCACATCAAAAACAGGGCAGTATTTTTTATCTTTTGCGACCCAATGTCCTTGTAACACAAAGGACACTTTGTGATTCAATTCATCATCTAAAT
Organism: Salvelinus alpinus; assembly: GCF_045679555.1. NCBI lineage: Eukaryota > Metazoa > Chordata > Actinopteri > Salmoniformes > Salmonidae > Salvelinus > Salvelinus alpinus. Next base: position 86,566,535 of record NC_092089.1, on the reverse strand, counting down.
CTCGGGTAGACATATCACAATTAGTGAAGATGAATGGCCAAAATGTTAATGGAATTCCTCGTCCTGCTTGTTGACAGCAACACAGGAGCCAGACAGTTGTTGTATTTTTCCTGTGTTCCTACGTTTGAGCTTCCTCCCATCAGTATTCAAAGGCAAAGTGCAAATCATTACACAGGTAAAAAAGTATTACCTCATGAATCAACACGAATAAAACCTACATTCAGAGAGAGTCTAGTTTCCCTTCTCAAAGTCAACCCATAATCAATGGGTCTATGAGAAATGGATATGAGAAAACAACATTTAGGAATTCGTAGAATGCATAGATTTTTTATATAGATGTGCAAGCCCGCCTTGCAAGCTATCACATCCATGTATCTTAATAAGCAGACTAGTGCTGAGAATTAAGCACGGAATCTGTTGCAGTTCATGTCTGTATCTGTCATCCTTTCCTAAGATGTGAAATGCATTATTATTGCTTGCCTTCATAGAACATAGTGTCACATATTAATGCAGGAAAGATGCATGAACACAAATACACTCACACGCACGCACTTATACACACAAACACAAACACACACACACACACACAAAACCACAAATAAAAACTGCACATCAGCAAAATAAGCAGATGCATGCTGTCAAAATATAAATCAACAATCACTGCACTACATAAACACAAGTGCCAGACCAGCAGAAAAGAAGACAGGAATATATGAACATGAGTATGCAAGTTCCAGAGCTGCAACTCAGTCTTGATTTGAGCCTGAGTGCCAGAACAGAACTGGGGGTAAAACAATCTGTCTATAAATGTACTGAGGGGAAATTGCACTACTGGTGGAGGTAGAGTAGAAAAATAGATTTACGGTAGAGCAGAAGTCCAGAACTATCAGATTTTTTTCTTAAAGTAATGTGAGAAAAAAACGATATGATGGATACAATCACGAGTCATTACAAATATAAAAAATGTATAGTAACAAATAGTAGTCCTAGAATGGTAGAATTCTGAATATTATTAGAAAGAAAATACATTCATAAAAACATTATCCTAAACAACAGCAATCTGGGCCAAATCCCCAAAGAGCCAGCAGAGTTGTCAGTAGGAGTCATCCTCCTCTGGCTAGCTGGTTGGAGATTCAGACTCATGGTCATTTAAGCCCAAAACACCATCATTCCAGTTGTCCAAAGCTGCACTTACTCTAACAGTATTGTGTGCTAATGTAATGCGCTATTGTGTTAGCCCGCTGAGCTTGTTGTCACGCAAGTTTAGCTAGCTAGTTAGCTTGTCCAAAACAACAATGACAAGAAAATCACCATCACTCGCAGACTTAACTGTCAATTGGGGATTTCTATCATACGAGAGGTTTAGGGTTAAGCAACAGTCCTTATGTAGCGTACCACATAATATGCATGTTTATGATTGACACAATGTGTATCATCGAGACAGTACAGCTGTTATATTTACTTGAAATATACATGCTGTTGCTTTCATCCCTTCTCCCTGATTGAAACCTCTATATCCCCAGCAAACCGGATTCCAGCGATGGCCTCCATATTATGTTTTATTTACAGCTCTCGCACCCCCAACTCCCCTGTCAGGAGGAGAGTGGAGCATTGGAAAGAGGGAACCAGAAAAAGAAATCCATTGACTTGAATTCCGGGGGGCTGTTATTTTTAGCCAAAGCAGAAATAATTACCCAAGCAACGTCTAACAAAATTGTTCAGGCTCGGCTAGGCAATTAGGCCAGGCAGAGTGGCTAATGGAGAGAGAATTACACAGACCTTTCCCCCATTAGCCCCCGTGTACACCAGGAAATTTACTGGGAGTACGGGCGAGCCATGACTTCCAAACGAGATTACTCCTCTTTCTGTTCTGCTCTTTCTCTCTCTCTCTCTCGCTCGCTCTCTCTCTCTCTCTCTCTCTCTCTCTCTCTCTCTCTCTCTCTCTCTCTCTCTCTCTCTCTCTCTCTCTATTCCAACACCCACTGGCCAAATCCTTTGTTAAGGGCTATTCCACAGTAACAGAGTGATGCTGAGATTCAGATTTTTCATTTTAAAATGTATGTCAAACACAAACCACACAACTCTATGCACGGACCACTTTTAACTATTTCCACAGATTTTTTTCTACAAAACACATTTACTTGAAGACAGTGCAGATGCAAAGTTTTGTTACAGAATGATGGAACCAACAGCACAAACCGCCATTCTGCTATCAAACTTTGCATCTGCACTGTTTTCCAAGTACATGTGTCTTTTTAAAATGTTCTGTGGAAATTGTTGAATGTAGTCCTTGTGTTTTGTTGTATGGTTTGTTTAGCTTTGCAATTATTGTTTTTTGCTTGCTTGACATACAGTACATTTTAAAGTGAAAAATCAGCATCACTCTGTTAATGTGGAATTGCCCTCCACTATCCTACAAAGACACTAAATCAGGAAGGTCTATTGGAATCTTTATAAATGACCAGCACATTTTATATCCGTACACATTACCTTATCAGATCAATAACCTGATGGCAACCTTTTGCAGCATGGAGTGGCATTTCATGTATGTGATGACTGTTTTTGTATTCAACTTCTACATTAGGAAACTCACAAGAGATCATAGTCACAAACAGATTATTATACCAGAAGCAAAATTCAATAAGCTTTTGTAGTCATTGTGCGGTAGCTGTTGTGCAGTAGAATGGGCTAACACGATCATGTCCTGAGGTGAGTATATACTGATGAGATGAGCATATACAGATATATATACTACCATTCAAAAGTTTTGGGTTAATTAGACATTTCTTTATTTTTGGAAGAAAAACACATTGTTTGTCCATTAAAATAACATCAAATTGGTCAGAAAAACAGTGTAGATATTGCTAAAGTTGTAAATTACTATTATAGCTGGAAACGGTGGATTTTTTGTGGAATGTCTACATCAGTGTACAGAGACCCATTATCAGCAACCATCACTCCTGTGTTCCAATAGCATGTTGTGTTAACTAATCCAAGTTTTTCATTTTAAAAGGGTAATTGATCATTAGAAAACCCTTTTGCAATTATGTTAGCACAGCTGAAAACTATTGTTCTGATTAACGAAGCAATAAAACTGGACTTCTTTAGACTAGTTGAGTATCTGGAGCATCAGCATTTGTGGGATCAATTACAGGCTCAAAATGGCCAGAAACTTGTGAGGCATCTGTTTCTCAAACCAGACACTCTAATGTACTTTTCCTCTTGCTCAGTTGTGCACAGGGGCCTCCCACTCCTCTTTCTATTCTGGTTTGAGCCAGTTTGCTCTGTTCTGTGAAGGGAGAAGTACACAGCGTTGTGGGAGATCGTCCGTTTCTTGGCAATTTCTTTCATGGAATAGCCTTCATTTCTCAGAACAAGAATAGACTGACGAGTTTCAGAAGAAAGTTCTTTGTTTCTGGCCATTTTGAGCCTGTAATCGAACCTACAAATGCTGATGCTGCAGATACTACTTTTCTAATAATCAATTATCCTTTTAAAATGATAAACTTGGATTAGCTAACACAACGTGCCATTGGAACACAGGAGTGATGGTTGCTGATAATGGGCCTCTGTACTCCTATGTAGATATTCCATTAATAATCAGCCGTTTCCAGCTACAATGGTCATTTAAAACATTAACAACGTCTACACAGCCTCCCGAGTGGCGCAGTTGTCTAAGGCTGTGCCACTAGAGATTCTGGGTTCGAGTCCAGGCTCTGTCGCAGCCGGCCGTGACCGGGAGGCCCATGGGGCGGCGCACAATTGGCCCAGCGTCGTCCGGGTTAGGGAGGGTTTGGCCGGCAGGGATATCCTTGTCTCATCGCGCACTAACGACTCCTGTGGCGGGCCGGGCACAGTGCACGCTGACACGGTCGCCAGGTGTACTGTGTTTCCTCTGACACATTGGTGCGGCTGGCTTACGGGTTGGATGGGCATTGTGTCAAAGAAGCAGTGCGGCTTGGTTGGGTTGTGTTTCGGAGGATGCATGGCTCTCGACCTTCGCCTCTCCCGAGTCCGTACGGGAGTTGGAGCGATGAGACAAGACTGTAACTTCTACCGATGGGATACCATGAAATTGGGGAGAAAAAAACGGGTGAAAATAAAAAATAAAAAAACAATGTCAACACTGTGTTTCTGATCAATTTTATGTTATTTTAATGGACAGAAAATGTTCTTTCCTTTCATAAACGAGAATATTTATAAGTGACCTCAAACTTTTGAATAGTAGTGTATATTAAAGATACAAATTGGCTGATGGGAACTGGCATAAATAGACAAATATACCAGTTTCATCTGAGGACAAAAATGTTGACAGCTGCAAAATAAATGCGAGGAGATTTTCGATGTACCAATTCCATGGTATATGGTGCCGCGAAGAGACAGAATCAATAGATAATTTATTCTGGTATTGCCCCTATGTAGCTTGTTTCTGGTCACAGGTTCAGGAATGGTTAAAAAATCACATGCACTTAATCACAAATGTAACCTTACAAATAGCAGTGTTGGGCAATTTGGAAAGCCTTAGTCAGTCAATAAATAATATAATAATACTCGTAGGAAAGGGTTTCATCTTTAGCTCACAATCTGTGGATAATATATGATTGGAAAGGTTCAAACATTTTGTAAATCATCACAGCACAATTGAAAACAATATGGCACATAGAAACCAAATGAGGGTTTCTATGGTGATAGGTGCGATGGGCTGAGAGTGGCTGAGGGTTGGGATTAAAGAGTTTGTGTTTGTAAATGCATTATTGTTATGTGACTGCTTTATATAAAAGTACCATGTATGTAAAATGTGTATGTAAAATGTATATGTAAAATGTATGCATATGTAGCAAAAAATATGTAAAAAAATGAAGATATTTGTCCTCCGAAGGTGGGGGGGGTGATGGATGGGTTAATAAAAAATAAAATGTAATTAAAAACTAGGGACCTTATTTGGACAGATGTGTTTCCTTTCCAAATAATGTCCAATCAATTGAATTTACCATAGGTGGAATCCAATCAAGTTGTAGAAAGATCTCAAGGATGATCAATGGAAACAGGATGCACCTGAGCTCAATTTTGATTCTCATAGCAAAGGGTCTGAATACTTATTTAAATAAGGTAATTTGTTTAAAATGTTTATACATTTGCAAAATAAAAATAAAAAACAGTTTTCACTTTGTCATTATGGGGTATTTTGTGTGGATAACTGAGGATTTTTTTTAATCAATTTTAGAATAAGGCTGTAACGTAACAAAATGGTCAAAAGGGATCTGAACACTTTCCGAATGCACTGTATACTGTACATTTGCATATTTGTTACAATATTTCAGACATTGAAATACAAAACAAAACATACATTTGTGTCACAATTCAACTGGTTAAGGTTAATCTAGAAATGTATAAAGATAGAAAAATAACCATTTAGGGTGTGGTGCCAGGCCATGTATACTATTCAGACTACCTGCAAATATGCAATCCTAAACAACTATGCCTTCTGCTGACATTTTATAAACATTCCAAAAGGACAAAACATTTGTTACGATAGATTTTGTTTTAGAAATCCATAATGTAGGATGTAACGTCAATAACAGTAGTTTTTCCTCTGTAAAGTAATAATGGAAATTACAATCTTATAATTAATGTTTTTGTGTTCAGCCAAGCCTTTTCTTTGAATTGGCAATCCATGTTTTGACCTAAGACTTACAAACTCACAGACGTTTGCTAATATGTTCAGTCTCCCCAACAACCGTTTCATGTAACTGCGATAACACTTCTTATTTGCTTTATTTTTTCAAAATGTTTACATGTCTGTTTTTGGGGGGTATAAACTCCCCCTTAGGGGTACTATGAACACACTTCAAAAGTTTAATTCATATGTTGTTTGTCCATTCTGTCAGACATTAAAGTTGTGATTTTGCGTGCAAATCTTAAGTCCATAATGCTGGAATTGCTTGTATCTGTATCAGTCAAAGAGTCAAAGAGATCATACGTACGTTTATCTAAGTACAAGAAACCTGACAATTGGTATCTTCTGGAAGCGTGTATACATGCCGTAAACATCAATGCAAAGCTTTTCTATTGACGCTCCCAGTCCCATTCATGCTGTCTCTCTCACGCGCGTATGCACACACGCGCGCGCGCACACACACACACAAGCACGCACGCACACACACAGCTTAACAAAATATCAAAGGCACAAAAGAAAAAGTATTAAAAAGGCAAAAGTTCTTTTTCCCTGTTATATTATGAAAAAAGCAGAGATTTCCATTCCAACATTAATTTGGAATGGAATTTTCAATGTCTCCTGCCATTAAAACCTGTCAAATCAAATGCGACACTGAGGGAGAGAGCGAAGCCATAGAAATATTTAAATAATCTTTCAAATCTTTCAAGATCTGCCTTGCTAAGACCTGCTTCACTAGCTGACGACTTTGACAATTCATTTGTGTCTAACAGATTATTCCATCAGCCACATCTAACCCTGGTACACACCCACACACACACATGCCCACAGACATAGGCCAAGTATGCAGAAAGGTTATATATTCTCTGAGCTTCTCAAGATTTCTTGACAGTAAAATGACCTGTTTCTATGTGCTTTGTTCGGCAGATGTGTCTATCATGTTGGCTCCCTCTGCCCATCACCAGAAGAGCTCTCTCTCCACAGACTTGTTGCTCTCTCCCGTGAGTTCACCCCCCCCCCCCCCCCCAATCTTTTTTAGCTTCATTAAAAGCATTCAGATAACTCGTCTCCAGGACAGTGGGGCATTAGCCTACGACCTGCCAAGGTACAAGCAATTAAGAAGACAGCGCACAAGTCTGTCAAGAAGAAACACAAAAGCTCAAGACACCTAACCCACTTAAAGGCTTAGACTCTTTTTAATAAAGAAAGTTCTGTAAACTGTCAAAAATTATAATAGCCCTGGCTACATTGGGTAATTGCAATTAGAGCAGGTAAAGTTGGATAGTTCCGCCCCTACTCTTCCCCCCTGATAAATCTTAACACGCTTTCTCCATCACATCAAACACCATTCATCCAGCTCTTTGGCAGCCCTGTTGACATCAGATGTGTTACAGAATACACAGAGAGATTTTTCTCTGATAATGGCCAACAATTTCCCAAAGTTTTTCCAGGTAGAAGTAGGGAGATTTGCAGGGGATGTGACCTCCCCTCCTGCCGTCGTAATAACAACATATGTCTGTCTCAGTCATATCCATTTGTTTCATGTAGAAACAAAAGTTCTAAAAGCCCTTTGACAGTAAGTGGTGGATCTGAACCTGCGTCACGTATTTCATGTTAAATGAAAGCTCATCCAGTTCTAAACACTGCATATCTTCTTGTGCTTTCTGTAGCACTCATCTTCCAAAGAAAAATAGGCAAATTGAAGTACAAAATGCATTAACCTTGTCGGCTTTAATGGATGAAAGGTCTGATAATTATGGGGTGCAGAACTGAAATAAATGTGTCGGCCTCGTTTGATGTCTTATCAGAGCTGAGGCTTTGGCGATAAAGTTCGACATGCAATTGATACTGATCAAGCCAGTCAAGCTTGCTATTTTGGTGAGCTAGAACCATCTCTGGATAATCACGGCCTCTACTTTCTTCTCCATCCTTCTCCATCAGGGCTGTTTACCTCTATTTACTCTTGGCCTTATCAGAAACCTCTGGCTTGTGTTTGTCTAATGGTTTTTACAATTTATGTGCATTATTTGGTGGGACTGCCCTAATGGACATCCGCTGGAACATTAGCAGCAATAAAGCCTGCTTTTTCAAAATATCTATTAATCCACATCCGACTGGAAAGATGTATGGTGTATGGACAAAAGGAATTCTAAAGCAATGTGTATAATGTTGGGGTAACAACATTGTCAAATACAATACATTCATTGACCTGACCTCCGTTCTAGCCTCTACCTTTGGGTCTTTGCCATTTACAGTACCAGTCAAAAGTTTGGACTCACCTACTCTTTAAAGGGTTTTTCTTTATTTTTACAATTTTATACATTGTAGAATAGTAGTGAAGACATCAAAACTATGAAATAACATATATGGAATCATGTAGTAACCAAAGAAGTGTTAGACAAATCAAATTATATTTTATATTTGAGATTCTTCAAAGTAGCCAACCTTTGCCTTGATGACAGCTTTGCACACTCTTGGCATTCTCTCAACCAGCTTCATGAGGCAGTCACCTGGAATGCATTTCAAATAACAAATGTGCCTTGTTAAAAGTACATTTTTGGAAGTTCTTTCCTTCTTAATGCGTTTGACCCAATCAGATGTCTAGTGACAAGGTAGGGCTGGTATACAGAAAATAGCCCTATTTGGTAAAAGACCAAGTCCACATCATGGCAAGAACAGCTCAAATAAACAAAAATAAATAACAGTCCATTATTACTTTAAGACATTAAGGTCAGTCAATACGGAACATTTCAAAATTCTTCATGTGCATTCCCAAAATCCATCAAACGCTATGATGACACTGGCTCTCATGAGGACTGCCACAGGAACGGAAGACCCAGAGTTAAAAAGATAAGTTCATTATAGTTACCATTCTTAGAAATTGCATCCCAAATAAACGATTCACAGAGTTCAAGTTACAGACACATCTCAACATCAATTGTTCAGAGGAGACTCCGTGAATCAAGCCTTCATGGTCGAATTGCTGCAAAGAATCCACTACTAAAGGACATCAATAAGAAGAAAATACTTGCTTAGGCCAAGAAACACGAGCAATGGATATCAGACCGGTGGAAATCTGTCCTTTGGTCTGATGACTCAAAATTTGAGATTTCTGGTTCCAACCGCCGTGTCTTTGTGAGACGCAGAGTAGGTGAACGGATGATCTCCGCATGTGTGATTCCCACCATGAAGCATGGAGGAGGAGGTGTGGGGGTGCTTTGCTGGTGACACTGTCTGTGATTTATTTAGAATTTAAGGCACACTTAACCAGCATGGCTACCACAGCATTCTGCTGCGATACAACATCTAATCTGGATTCGCTTACTGGGACTGTCATTTGCTTTTCAAAAGGGCAATGACCCAAAACATACCTCCAGGCTGTGTAAGGGCTACTTAACCAAGAAGGAGAGTGATGGAGTGCTGCATCAGATGACATGGCCTCCACAATCACCCAAGCTCAACCCAATTGAGATGGTTTGGGATGAGTTGGAACGCAGAGTGAAGGAAAAGCAGCCAGCAAGTGCTCAGCATATGTGGAAACTCCTTCAAGACTGCTGAAAAAGCATTCCGCATGAAGCTGTTTGGGAGAATGCCAAGAGTCTACAAAGCTGTGATCAAGGCAAAGGGTGGCTACTTTGAAGTATCTAAAATCTAAAATAAATATATTGATTTGTTTAACACTTTTTTGGTTACTACATGATTTCGTGTTATTTCATAGTTTTAATGTCTTTACTATTATGCTACAATATAGAAAATAGTAAACAATTATTGAATGAGTAGGTGTGTCCAGACTTTTGACTGGTACTGTACATTCCAGCGTCACATGTCATAAAGCCTTGAGAAGATGGATGATCTGTCTAACGTGCTGTTTAGCTTATATTTGCATCATAAAATAGTTCTGGATTTTATTAGCTAATTTACTCAGCATTGAAAAGGCTAAAAAGACAATAAATCAAGATGGAATTGATTTGCCTCTCTTCCTCTAGGGGTAAATTTAAGGGATCAGTGAATCAAATCATTAAAATATAATCCCTCTATCCCTTTTCTCTTTTGCCATGCGTGAAGGAAGGAGTTAATTACTTTCAGGGCAAGTATTGGGCAACTCAAATGCTTCTTCCAGACCCAAGTATCGGTAGCCTGTTTCCACATGGATAACATTTATTTGATAAGCAAATGACATGAAACCAGAAATTAATCATGTACAACATGAATAATAAACTTGCGTGTGCTCAGAGTCATCACCCAAAATTGTATCAACTCCCTGAATATAATAATAACAATATGCATAATGCTTCACCATAATAATAAAATATTATGAATTTGTCATTGATCATTCTGTGGCTACAGTTTGTCACGTAACGTCTCATTAATGACCTGTACAGTGGCCAATACATTATCTAGTAAAAACAACATTTTATGTCAAGAAAAATATATGTGGTTGCCATGTTTATATACATCAGCACTGCTACGTTGGAGACATTTTGTATTTCCAACAGCAGACATTTTGTATTACCAACAGAATTTATGTTTATTGACTTCTCACACAGATGGTCTACAGCTTTAATGCAACCTCAATCTTTTTTTCTTCACATTAGACCCTGTAATCCTCTTGATATCTTCATAGTTACACAATGAGCTCCACCTGTCCTCCCGCAGGCTGTTCTGATGTAATATTAGACGCCAGTGATGTGGTTCAGAAGGTCACTTTATTCTATCTCAAAAGGTCCCTTCTATTTTGACTGGAACTGCTTTTGGTGACTCCCAAGGGACCGTAGCTGTATAAGTGTGAGTTACATCCGAGCTAGGCTGTCACCAATGTCATCCCTGTCATAATGCAGCCGGCAAAGTGGCGAAGCACCTCAATAAATACAAAGGATAGCGGTGATAACAAGGCATGTTAAATTTTGCATGCATTCTCTTTCAAGCGTGCAAGATAAAAAAGAAATCCTCTCATGTTTTGATGTGTTCATTGTATGAAGAGAATGGGCTAGGTATTCTGGGGCACTAGGGGAGCGGTGGCTTAGGAGAACTTGGGGAATAAAGGACAGGGATGCCATGCCTGCATGTAATGTGTCAGAGGGAACCAGACTGCCTTGATCTTGCTCTGTGTCTTTGAAACGTTCTCGGGGAAATGGGGATGATGACAATGAAGGCCTCAATGCAGATTGAAGCCTATTCTACCGCTGAGTGTCTCTCGCACTCCCTACCTGAAATCACCCTGGCACGGGCTTGCATCCCAGTTGCTGAATCGTTAGCCTGAGTTATTTGGCATCTTGCATCGGGTTTGCATCATCTTCCTGTCCCTTTCTAGTTTTCGTTCAGTCTCTCTTTCTTACTGGCATGTATATTACATTCATCAACTTCTCTTAGCGCCAGTCGCTGTTCTGATCACAAAGGAAACTCTTGGGACTTGGGAGATGGGCCTAATGTTCCTTTCAAAGTAAAAGGTCACCTTGCCTTCAGTAGACACTCTACAGCAGGACCCCATCCCAATCAGAAAATACTTCAATCTGTTTTTTAATAAGTACACTTCCTTCTTCTTTTCCAAAGACCTATCCCAACATATTCGTAATGTCACACGTTGTTGAATGAAAACGACTGATAAAGGCACATCAAGTCAATTCTTGCTGTTCTGTTTCCTAAAACATGGCAGTTACATGTTTCCTTAATCTAAATACAGTAAGACCAGTGGCGATTTTAGCATGTAAATCTTGGTGGGGAGAAAAAACAAAAAATGTGTGATGCATGCCAGCAAAGCCACAACACAACACTAAACAATACATGAATTGCACTGTAACAGTGACAAACAGTGCCCAAAAACTGTTAGGGCCTACATAAACATGTCCCAACAGCAGAGTTCCAACAGCAGTCCCAAAACCTTTATTTTTATTTAACCTTTATTTAACTTAGGACTGCTACACCTAGCTATCAGCAGAACCTTATCTGGTAGTGAAACAGCTCATTCGGGCCTCCTTTACTGCCTTAAAAAAACATAGCTGATATGGCTGACTTGCTTAATAAACAAATTGGGTTTCTACTGACAAAATATTACATAAGAGGGCAACAAGCAGATAAGAGGCAGTCCGTAATTTTGATTAAGACATTAATGAGCGAGCTAGGACAGACATAGTCAGCATAACTATTTGTTCAGCATGTTTGAAATGTACAGTAACATAATTCAGAACATGGGCTGTTCTTACAGTGTTCTCCCTGTACATCAAGTCAGAACCGTAGGATAAATGAAGGTGGCATATAAGCAGTCAATTAAATCTCTTACAATATTCAATGATTACATTTCTCAAAAACTGGTTATAGGCTACATGTGCACCACCAAGGCAGAACAGTAGGTGAAATTAAGAGTGGAAAATAGACCAAATTATTAGGGTGAGGCACATGGCCTGTCACACCTTGACTGTAGAGAGCTTTTTAGGTCTCTATTTTGGTTTGGTCAGGGTGTGATTTGGGTGGGCATTAAATGATCATTTTCTATGTTTTGTATTTCTTTGTGTTTGGCCGAGTGTGGTTCTCAATCAGAGGCAGCGGTCTATCGTTGTCTCTGATTGAGAATCATACTTAGGCAGCTTTTTCCCTCCTGTGTTTTGTGGGTAGTTGTTTTCTGTTTAGTGTTTTGCACCTGACAGGACTGTTTCGGGTTTCGGTTATTCTCTTTGTTATTTTTGTTTAGTGTTCAGTTTAAATAAAAAGTAATGAACACTTACCACGCTGCGCTTTGGTCCGATTCCTCTTCATCCGACGACGACATCCGTTACATGGGCTACTAACAGTTTACTGCACAACATACACTTAGTATTACTATCTTAGCTACAGTATACATATCTCCCTGGCATATTACATAATTTATTCAGCAGCATACAATACATTTTTGGACTCACCTTGTTGTGCTATGCTCACTTGAACAGGAAGGTGGCACGGCGGTCTTGTATGGGGCATATTTTGTCATCAAACTTCGTCATCAAATTCTGGCATTCTCAGGATTTATGGTGCTTTCAAGTCAACTGGGAACTCGGATAATAATAAGGTAAAATCGTGATGACGTCAGTGATCTTTAGGTCGTAGCTCTAGAAACAAGAACAAGTTCCGGATTTGCAATTCAGAGTTGGATGACCGTTCAAGACGTATTTTCCCAGTCTGAGACAATTTTTCCCGAGTTCTCAGTTGTCTTGAACTCGCCTAAGTCATTTTCGCAGTTCCGCGTTAACAGTTGTTTTGAGTGCGGCACAAATCCTGCTTCATTGACAGCATGGCCAATGTTGAATGTTTATGATTTTATGACTTCCAAACCACTCATTGTTGAATTTGCGATTTCCAACTTGATGTGTAATGTTTTTGAAGTCCAATGGCTGATGAGCACCGATATGTTTTATCTATAATTTCTCTTCATTTTATCTCTTATGACAAGGATTAAAAAGGATTTGCCAGTAGATTGTCGACTTGATTTACGGTGATGAGCTGCTAGCTAAGAATTTGACATGATCAGTCCAATCAAAACTACTGTAGCTATAACGTGATTTGACATCAATTTATCTGAGGCCAATGACCTTGAGCATTCCTTGATGGGCACTTCTAATGTAACTCTATGGCAGCACCCAAGGGGCTTGAATTTTCAAGCTCTACCCGTAGACTTGGCGATGACGTATTGTCCCAATGAGTGACAATCATTGCCGCAACTAGAGAACATTACCAACACCTACACGCCGTATTTTCCACTGGCTGCCCCACCACTACAAAAAGCACTGAGCTAGGCTGAAAAACCTGCATTTTGGAGCTGCCTTACTCAAGAAAGCAAAAAAGCTTGTTTGCAAACTGATATGTGACAGGTATTAATGCCAAAATTACATGCAAAACAAGCAAGCTTTTTGCTAAAGATGTGGGGCTCAAATAGCCACACCTGCCCTGAATGACATGTCGTCACTGAGTAAGACCTATGTCAATTCTGAACAAATGTACTTATCTTACCAAATGTAGTAATATAAGGTCAATCATGAAGGTTATTTAAGTCACATTAGGAGACTTACTGAAAAGTAAAACCACTTAACATATATTTTTTGAGTTTGTAGCAAAATTGACTCCATAGCACACAAGCCATGTGGGCCTGCATCCAATAATATCTATCAAATCAAATCAAATTGTATTGGTCAAATCACATTGTGTTGGTTGCATGAACATATTTAGCAGATGTTATTGCAAGAGTAGTGAAATGCAATATCAGCACTGCTCAGATCCCGACCACTTCCCCAAGTGCATGTGTATGGAACTTCACAGGTTCAAAGATAGCTGTTATGCTACAACTACAGTGACCAGAAAATAATCAGACCTCTTGACTTTTCACACATTGTGTTACTTTACAGCCTTATTGTAAAATGTATTAAATTCACCCCAAAGGTGCGGACTCCGGCCGCAAAACCTGAACGTATAGGGGAGGGTCTGGGTGGGCATCTATCCGCGGTGGCGGCTCTGGTGCGGGACGTAGAACCCGCTCCACCTCTGGCTCACCGCACTTTGGTGGAGCCTCTGGTGCGGGGACCCCCGTCGCCGACCCCGGACTGGGGACCCTCATAGCGGGCCCCCGACTGGGAACCCTCGTTGCGGGCCCCGGACTGGGCACCCTCGTTGCGGGCCCCGGACTGGGCACCCTCGTTGTCGGTCCCGGACTGGGCACCCTCGTTGCGGGCCCCGAACTGGGCACCCTCGTTGCGGGCCCCGGACTCGGGACCCTCGTTGCGGGCTCCGGACTGGGGACCCTCGTTGTGGGCCCCAGACTGGGGACCGTCGTTGGAGGCTCCGGACTGGAGAACGTCGCTGGAGGCTCCGGACTGGAGAACGTCGCTGGAGTGTCACGACCGTCGTAATCCTCCTCGTCTGAGGAGGAGCAAGGATCGGACCAAAGCGCAGCGTGGTTTGAATACATACTTTAATATATTAAACGAAGACGAACACGAAACGAACACTGACAAACTATACAAAAAACAACAAACGACCGTGAAGCTATAAAACGAAAGTGCAGACACAAGCAACTAACGTAAAGACATAGACAATCACCCACAACCTACCTAATGACTATGGCTGCCTAAATATGGCTCCCAATCAGAGACAACGATAGACAGCTGTCTCTAATTGAGAACCAATCTAGACAACCATAGACATACAAACACCTAGACTGAACACTGCCCCATAAACATACAAAAAACCCTAGACAATTCAAAACACATACATCCCCCATGTCACACCCTGACCTAACTAAAATAATAAAGAAAACAAAGATAACTAAGGCCAGGGTGTGACAGTACCCCCCCCCAAAGGTGCGGACTCCGGCCGCAAAACCTGACACAGAAGGGGTGGGTCCGGGTGGGCCTTCTCACGGCGGCGGCTCGGGTGCGGGACGTGGACCCCACTCCACCATAGTCAATACCCGCTTTGGTGGCGCCTCTGGAACTAGGACCCTTACAGCGAGTCCCGGACTGAAGACTATCCTAGAGGGCGCCACTGGACGGAGGGGCAGCTCCGACCTGAGGGGCAGCTCCGGACTGAGGGGCAGCTCCGGACTGAGGGGCAGCTCCGGACTGAGGGGCAGCTCATGACTGGAGGGCAGCTCATGACTGGAAGGCAGCGCATGACTGGAGGGCAGCTCATGACTGGAGGGCAGCTCATGACTGGAGGGCAGCTCATGACTGGAGGGCAGCTCATGACTGGAAGGCAGCTCATGACTGGAAGGCAGCTCATGACTGGAGGGCAGCTCATGACTGGAGGGCAGCTCATGACTGGAGGGCAGCTCATGACTGGAGGGCAGCTCATGACTGGAGGGCAGCTCATGACTGGAAGGCAGCTCATGACTGGAAGGCAGCTCATGACTGGAGGGCAGCTCATGACTTGAGGGCAGCGCATGACTGGCGGGCAGCTCATGACTGGCGGGCAGCTCATGACTGGCGGGCAGCTCTGGCAGCTCCTGACTGGATGGCGGCTCTGGCAGCTCCTGGCTGACTGGCAGCTCCTGGCTGACTGGCGGCTCTGGCAGCTCCTGGCTGACTGACGACTCTGGCTGGTCCTGGCTGACTGACGACTCTGGCAGGTCCTGGCTGACTGACGACTCTGGCAGTTCCTGGCTGACTGACGACTCTGGCAGGTCCTGGCTGACTGACGACTCTGGCAGGTCCTGGCTGACTGGCGGCTCTGGCAGGTCCTGGCTGACTGGCGGCTCTGGCAGGTCCTGGCTGACTGGCGGCTCTGGCAGCTCCTGGCTGACTGGCGGCTCTGGCATGTCCTGACTGTCAGGCGGCACTGGCAGCTCCTGACTGGCGGGCGGCTCTGGTGGCTCCTGACTGACAGACGGCTCTAGCGGCTCCTGACTGACGTACGGCTCTAGTGGCTCAGGACAGACGGGCGGCTTTGACGGCTCCGGACAGATGGGTGGTTCAGACGGTGCTGGGCAGACGGGCAGCGCAGGCGGCGCTGGGCAGAAGGACAGCTCAGATGGCGCTTGGCAGACGGGCAGCGCAGGCGGCGCTGGGCAGACGGGTAACTCAGACGGCGCTGGGGGCACTTTACCCCGGCACGTGCGGGAAGCTGGAACAGGCCGCACTGGGTTCTCCTGGCGAACTGGGGATACCGTGCATAGAGCTGGTGCAGGATAACCCGGGCCGAAGAGACGCACCGACGACCAGGAGCGCTGAGCCTGCACAATCCCTCCTGGCTGAATGCCAACTCTAGCACGGCAACTGCGGGGAGCTTGCAGAGAGCGCACCGGGCTATGAGAGCGCACTGGAGACACACGGCGCAGAGTCGCATAACCTGGTGCCTGACTAGTCACTCTCTCCCCACGGTAAGCACGGGGAGTTGGCTCAGGTCTATAACCTGACTCCGCCAATTTCCCCGTGTGCCCCTCCAAAAACATTTTTGGGGGCTGCCTCTCTTGCCTGCTTCTATGACTTGCCTCCTCATATCGCCCCCGCTCTGCTTTCGCTGCCTCCAGTTCCTCCCTTGGACGGCGATACTCCCCAGCCTGCCTCCAGGGTCCCTTACCATCCAGGATCTCCTCCCATGTCCAGGAGTTCCTTTCACCACGCTGCTTGGTCCTTTTTTGGTGGGTAGTTCTGTCTTGGCCGTCGAATGAAGAGGACCAAAGCGCAGGGTGGTGAGTGTACATATTCCTTTTATTTAGGTGACGCCAACAAAAACAATAAACCATACCAAACAACCGTGAAGCTTAAGGGCTATGTGCCACAAACAAAGTTAACTTCCCACACAGAAAGGAAGGAAAGGGCTACCTAAGTATGGTTCCCAATCAGAGACAACAATAGACAGCTGTCCCTGATTGAGAACCATACCCGGCCAAAACAAAGCAATACAAAAACATAGAAAATAGAACATAGAATGCCCACCCAAATCACACCCTGACCAAACCCAAAAATAGAGACATAAAAAGCTCTCTAAGGTCAGGGAGTGACAATACTACCTCTTATTTACAGTTGTTAGTTTACTACCTCACCTTTACAGTTGTTAATTTACTTTCTCTCCTTAATAGTTGTTAGTATACTACCTCTTATTTACAGTTGTTAATTTACTATCTTTCCTTTACAGTTGTTAGTATACTACTTCTCCTTTACAGCTGTTAGTTTACTATATCTCCTTTACAGTTGTTAGTATACTACTACTCCTTTACAGTTGTTAGTATGACAGTTGTTAGTATACTACTTCTCCTTTACAGCTGTTAGTTTACTATCTCTCCTTTACAGCTGTTAGTTTACTATATCTCCTTTACAGCTGTTAGTTTACTATATCTCCTTTACAGTTGTTAGTATGACAGTTGTTAGTATACTACTTCTCCTTTACAGCTGTTAGTTTACTATATCTCCTTTACAGCTGTTAGTTTACTATCTCTCCTTTTCAGCTGTTAGTTTACTATATCTCCTTTTCAGCTGTTAGTATGACAGTTGTTAGTATACTACTTCTCCTTTACAGCTGTTAGTTTACTATATCTCCTTTTCAGCTGTTAGTATGACAGTTGTTAGTATACTACTTCTCCTTTACAGCTGTTAGTTTACTATCTCTCCTTTACAGCTGTTAGTTTACTATCTCTCCTTTACAGTTGTTAGTATGACAGTTGTTAGTATACTACCTCTCCTTTACAGTTGTTAATTTACATTCTCTCCTTAACAGTTGTTAGTTTACTATATCTCCTTTACAGTTGTTAGTATGACAGTTGTTAGTATACTATCTCTCCTTTACAGTTGTTAGTTTACTATATCTCCTTTACAGTTGTTAGTTTACTATCTCTCCTTAACAGTTGTTAGTATACTACTTCTCCTTTACAGCTGTTAGTTTACTATCTCTCCTTAACAGTTGTTAGTATACTACTTCTCCTTTACAGCTGTTAGTTTACTATCTCTCCTTTACAGTTGTTAGTATACTACTTCTCCTTTACAGCTGTTAATTTACTATATCTCCTTTACAGTTGTTAGTATGACAGTTGTTAGTATACTATCTCTCCTTTACAGTTGTTAGTATACTACTTCTCCTTTACAGCTGTTAGTTTACTATCTCTCCTTTACAGTTGTTAGTATACTTTCTCTCCTTAACAGTTGTTAGTATACTACCTCTTATTTACAGTTGTTAATTTACTATCTTTCCTTTACAGTTGTTAGTATGACAGTTGTTAGTGTACTACCTCTCCTTTACTGTCATTAGTATACCTTTCCTTTGTTGTCATTATCAGTGACAGAGGCCATCAGAGCACCTGCCAGGAGACTGAGTTTCCTTTAACGGCTGCTTTCAACCCTTCTCCAGCAGCTGCCAGAGAGCCCCTCACTCTCACTCATTCAGTGTGCACTTAGACATGGGAACTGTCAGGAGCCCATGAAAGGTAAGGTTGCAACCAATGTGCATAAGGCTACAATAAACCCGAGTGAAAACTGCTGCTTTAGAGCCACCATGAATCTAGATAGCAGACCAAAGTAAAAAATTAGACTGAATTGCAATAACTTTTGTTCAAAGCATGGAGACAAATTAAGGTTTGGGAGCTAAAGAGCTGTTTGATGTTAACCGAGATGAGTCTTTTTGAAAAAACAATAATGAACTACAATGAACAAGGAAAGTGATAGGAGTAAAATAGCAAAATGTCCACAAACGGGGGTAAATAATTCATTTGAAAGCTAGGGTAAGATACAGGATTATGTTTTTTGTCTGATTTTAAATGTAACGCTAAACTTAACCCTAAACTTAACCGCACTGCTAACACTAATGCCTAACCCTAAACCTAACCTTAAATTAAGATAATAAGCAACTTGCTTATCTAAGGGGAATGGCCAGTTCTGCCTCCAGGACAAGACTCATGACAATAAACAGCAAGACAGGATAAACAGGCCAGAATGTTTGTTGATGACTGGCTCCCCTCTTCTGTTGATGACTGTCTCTACTCGCTCTGTTGATGACTAGTTCTAATCTCTCTGTTGATGACCGGTTCTACTCTCTCTGTTGATGATGACTACTCTCTCTGTTGATGACTGTCTCTACTCTCTCTGTTGATGACCGGTTCTACTCTCTCTGTTGATAACCGGTTCTACTCTCTCTGTTGATGACTGGTTCTACTCTCTCTGTTGATGATGACTACTCTCTCTGTTGATGACTGTGTACTCTCTCTGTTGATGACTGTCTACTCTCTCTGTTGATGACTGGCTCTACTCTCTCTGTTGATGACTGGCTCTACTCTCTCTGTTGATGATGACTACTCTCTCTGTTGATGACTGTCTCTACTCTCTCTGTTGATGACCGGTTCTACTCTCTCTGTTGATGACCGGCTCTACTCTCTCTGTTGATGACTGGCTCTACTCTCTCTGTTGATGATGACTACTCTCTCTGTTGATGACTGTCTCTACTCTCTCTGTTGATGACCGGTTCTACTCTCTCTGTTGATGACCGGTTCTACTCTCTCTGTTGATGACTGGCTCTACTCTCTCCGTTGATGATGACTACTCTCTCTGTTGATGACTGGCTCTACTCTCTCTGTTGATGACTGGTTCTACTCTCTCTGTTGATGATGAATACTCTCTCTGTTGATGACTGACTCTACTCTCTCTGTTGATGACTGGCTCTACTCTCTCTGTTGATGACTGGCTCTACTCTCTCTGTTGATGATGACTACTCTCTCTGTTGATGACTGTCTCTACTCTCTCTGTTGATGACCGGTTCTACTCTCTCTGTTGATGACCGGTTCTACTCTCTCTGTTGATGACTGGCTCTCCTCTCTCTGTTGATGATGACTACTGTCTCTGTTGATGACTGTCTCTACTCTCTCTGTTGATGACCGGTTCTACTCTCTCTGTTGATGACCGGTTCTACTCTCTCTGTTGATGACTGGCTCTACTCTCTCTGTTGATGATGACTACTCTCTCTGTTGATGACTGGCTCTACTCTCTCTGTTGATGACTGGTTCTACTCTCTCTGTTGATTATGACTACTCTCTCTGTTGATGAATGACTCTACTCTCTCTGTTGATGACTGGCTCTACTCTCTCTGTTGATGACTGGCTCTACTCTCTCTGTTGATGACTGGCTCTACTCTCTCTGTTGATGACTGGTTCTACTCTCTCTGTTGATGATGACTACTCTCTCTGTTGATGACTGGCTCTACTCTCTCTGTTGATGATGACTACTCTCTCTGTTGATGAATGATGACTCCACTCACTCTGTTGATGACTGTCTACTCTCTCTGTTGATGACTGGCTCCACTCTTCTGTTGATGACTGGCTCTACTCTCTCTGTTGATGACTGGCTCCACTCTTCTGTTGATGACTGGCTCTACTCTTTCTGTTGATGATTGATTCTACTCACTCTGTTGATGACTGTCTAGTCTATCTGTTGATGACTGTCTCTACTCACTCTGTTGATGACTGTCTACTCTCTCTATTGATGACTGTCTCTACTCTCTCTGTTGATGACTGTCTCTACTCACTCTGTTGGTGACTGTCTAGTCTCTCTGTTGATGACTGTCTCTACTCACTCTGTTGATGACTGTCTAGTCTATCTGTTGATGACTGTCTACTCTCTCTGTTGATGACTGGCTCTTTTGTCTCTGTTGATGACTGGCTCTACTCTCTCTGTTGATGACAGGTTCTACTCTCTCTGTTGATTACTGTCTACTCTCTTTGTTGATGACTGTCTCCACTCACTCTGTTGATGACTGTCTAGTATCTCTGATGACTGTCTACTCTCTCTGTTGATGACTGTCTCTTTTGTCTCTGTTGATGACTGTCTCTTTTGTCTCTGTTGATGACTGGCTCTACTCACTCTGTTGATGACTGTCTCCACTCACTCTGTTGATGACTGTCTACTCTCTCTGTTGATGACTGTCTCTACTCACTCTGTTGGTGACTGTCTAGTCTCTCTGTTGATGACTGGAACTACTCTCTCTTTTGATGACTGTCTACTCTCTCTGTTGATGACTGTCTCTACTCACTCTGTTAATGACTGTCTACTCTCTCTGTTGATGACTGTCTCTACTCACTCTGTTGATGACTGTCTACTCACTCTGTTGATGACTGTCTACTCTCTCTGTTGATGACTTGCTCTACTCTCTCTGTTGATGACTGTCTCCACTCTCTCTGTTGCTGACTGTCTCTACTCTCTCTGTTGATGACTGGCTCTACTCTCTCTGTTGATCACTGTCTCTACTCTCTCTGTTGATGATGACTACTCTCTCTGTTGATGATGACTACTCTCTCTGTTGATGACTGTCTCTATTGTCTCTGTTGATGACTGGTTCTATTCTCCCTGTTGATGACTGGCTCTACTCTCTCTGTTGATGACTGGCTCTACTCTCTCTGTTGATGACTGGCTCTACTCTCTCTGTTGATGATGACTACTCTCTCTGTTGATGATGACTACTCTCTCTGTTGATGATGACTACTCTCTCTGTTGATGACTGTCTCCACTCACTCTGTTGATGACTGTCTACTCTCTCTGTTGATGACTGGCTCCACTCTTCTGTTGATGACTGGCTCTACTCTCTCTGTTGATGACTGGTTCTACTCACTCTGTTGATGACTGTCTAGTATCTCTGATGACTGTCTACTCTCTCTGTTGATGACTGTCTCTTTTGTCTCTGTTGATGACTGTCTCTTTTGTCTCTGTTGATGACTGGCTCTACTCCCTCTGTTGATGACTGTCTCCACTCACTCTGTTGATGACTGTCTACTCTCTCTGTTGATGACTGTCTCTACTCACTCTGTTGGTAACTGTCTAGTCTCTCTGTTGATGACTGGAACTACTCTCTCTTTTGATGACTGTCTACTCTCTCTGTTGATGACTGTCTCTACTCTCTCTGTTGATGATGACTACTCTCTCTGTTGATGATGACTACTCTCTCTGTTGATGACTGTCTCTATTGTCTCTGTTGATGACTGGTTCTACTCTCTCTGTTGATGACTGGCTCTACTCTCTCTGTTGATGACTGGCTCTACTCTCTCTGTTGATGACTGGCTCTACTCTCTCTGTTGATGACTGGCTCTACTCTCTCTGTTGATGATGACTACTCTCTCTGTTGATGATGACTACTCTCTCTGTTGATGACTGTCTCCACTCACTCTGTTGATGACTGTCTACTCTCTCTGTTGATGACTGGCTCCACTCTTCTGTTGATGACTGGCTCTACTCTTTCTGTTGATGACTGGTTCTACTCACTCTGTTGATGACTGTCTACTCTCTCTATTGATGACTGTCTCTATTATCTCTGTTGTTGACTGTCTCTACTCTCTCTGTTGATGACTGTCTCCACTCACTCTGTTGATGACTGTCTACTCACTCTGTTGATGACTGTCTACTCTCTCTATTGATGACTGGCTCTACTCTCTCTGTTGATGACTGGTTCTACTCTCTCTGTTGATGATGACTACTCTCTCTGTTGATGACTGTCTCTATTGTCTCTGTTGATGACTGGTTCTACTATCTCTGTTGATGACTGGCTCTACTCTCTCTGTTGATGACTGGCTCTACACTCTCTGTTGATGACTGGTTCTACTTTCTCTGTTGATGACTGTCTCTACTCTCTCTATTGATGACTGGCACTACTCTCTGTTGATGACTGTCTCGACTCACTCTGTTGATGACTGTCTCTACTCTCTCTGTTGATGACTGTCTCTACTCTCTCTGTTGATGACTGTCTACTCACTCTGTTGATGACTGTCTACTCTCTCTGTTGATGACTCTCTATTGTCTCTGTTGATGACTGTCTCTACTCACTCTGTTGATGACTGTCTACTCTCTCTGTTGATGACTGTCTCTACTCTCTCTTTTGATGATGACTACTCTCTCTGTTGATCACTGTCTCTACTCTCTCTGTTGATGACTACTCTCTCTGTTGTCTCTGTTGATGACTGTCTCTACTCACTCTGTTGATGACTGTCTCTACTCACTCTGTTGATGACTGTCTAGTCTCTCTGTTGATGACTGTCTACTCTCTCTGTTGATGACTGTCTCTTTTGTCTCTGTTGATGACTGGCTCTACTCTCTCTGTTGATGACTGGTTCTACTCTCTCTGTTGATGACTGTCTACTCTCTCTGTTGATGACTGTCTCCACTCACTCTGTTGATGACTGTCTAGTATCTCTGATGACTGTCTACTCTCTCTGTTGATGACTGTCTCTTTTGTCTCTGTTGATGACTGGCTCTTTTGTCTCTTTTGATGACTGGCTCTACTCACTCTGTTGATGACTGTCTCTACTCACTCTGTTGATGACTGTCTCCACTCACTCTGTTGATGACTGTCTACTCTCTCTGTTGATAACTGTCTCTACTCACTCTGTTGGTGACTGTCTAGTCTCTCTGTTGATGACTGGAACTACTCTCTCTTTTGATGACTGTCTACTCTCTCTGTTGATGACTGTCTCTACTCACTCTGTTAATGACTGTCTACTCTCTCTGTTGATGACTGTCTCTACTCACTCTGTTGATGACTGTCTACTCACTCTGTTGATGACTGTCTACTCTCTCTGTTGATGACTTGCTCTACTCTCTCTGTTGATGACTGGCTCTACTTTCTCTGTTGCTGACTGTCTCTACTCTCTCTGTTGATGACTGGCTCTACTCTCTCTGTTGATCACTGTCTCTACTCTCTCTGTTGATGACAGGTTCTACTCTCTCTGTTGATTACTGTCTACTCTCTTTGTTGAGGACTGTCTCCACTCACTCTGTTGATGACTGTCTAGTATCTCTGATGACTGTCTACTCTCTCTGTTGATGACTGTCTCTTTTGTCTCTGTTGATGACTGTCTCTTTTGTCTCTGTTGATGACTGGCTCTACTCACTCTGTTGATGACTGTCTCCACTCACTCTGTTGATGACTGTCTACTCTCTCTGTTGATGACTGTCTCTACTCACTCTGTTGGTGACTGTCTAGTCTCTCTGTTGATGACTGGAACTACTCTCTCTTTTGATGACTGTCTACTCTCTCTGTTGATGACTGTCTCTACTCACTCTGTTAATGACTGTCTACTCTCTCTGTTGATGACTGTCTCTACTCACTCTGTTGATGACTGTCTACTCACTCTGTTGATGACTGTCTACTCTCTCTGTTGATGACTTGCTCTACTCTCTCTGTTGATGACTGTCTCCACTCTCTCTGTTGCTGACTGTCTCTACTCTCTCTGTTGATGACTGGCTCTACTCTCTCTGTTGATCACTGTCTCTACTCTCTCTGTTGATGATGACTACTCTCTCTGTTGATGATGACTACTCTCTCTGTTGATGACTGTCTCTATTGTCTCTGTAGATGACTGGTTCTATTCTCCCTGTTGATGACTGGCTCTACTCTCTCTGTTGATGACTGGCTCTACTCTCTCTGTTGATGACTGGCTCTACTCTCTCTGTTGATGATGACTACTCTCTCTGTTGATGATGACTACTCTCTCTGTTGATGATGACTACTCTCTCTGTTGATGACTGTCTCCACTCACTCTGTTGATGACTGTCTACTCTCTCTGTTGATGACTGGCTCTACTCTCTCTGTTGATGACTGGTTCTACTCACTCTGTTGATGACTGTCTAGTATCTCTGATGACTGTCTACTCTCTCTGTTGATGACTGTCTCTTTTGTCTCTGTTGATGACTGTCTCTTTTGTCTCTGTTGATGACTGGCTCTACTCCCTCTGTTGATGACTGTCTCCACTCACTCTGTTGATGACTGTCTACTCTCTCTGTTGATGACTGTCTCTACTCACTCTGTTGGTAACTGTCTAGTCTCTCTGTTGATGACTGGAACTACTCTCTCTTTTGATGACTGTCTACTCTCTCTGTTGATGACTGTCTCTACTCACTCTGTTAATGACTGTCTACTCTCTCTGTTGATGACTTGCACTACTCTCTCTGTTGATGACTGGCTCTACTCTCTCTGTTGCTGACTGTCTCTACTCTCTCTGTTGATCACTGTCTCTACTCTCTCTGTTGATGATGACTACTCTCTCTGTTGATGATGACTATTCTCTCTGTTGATGACTGTCTCTATTGTCTCTGTTGATGACTGGTTCTACTCTCTCTGTTGATGACTGGCTCTACTCTCTCTGTTGATGACTGGCTCTACTCTCTCTGTTGATGACTGGCTCTACTCTCTCTGTTGATGACTGGCTCTACTCTCTCTGTTGATGATGACTACTCTCTCTGTTGATGATGACTACTCTCTCTGTTGATGACTGTCTCCACTCACTCTGTTGATGACTGTCTACTCTCTCTGTTGATGACTGGCTCCACTCTTCTGTTGATGACTGGCTCTACTCTTTCTGTTGATGACTGGTTCTACTCACTCTGTTGATGACTGTCTACTCTCTCTATTGATGACTGTCTCTATTATCTCTGTTGTTGACTGTCTCTACTCTCTCTGTTGATGACTGTCTCCACTCACTCTGTTGATGACTGTCTACTCACTCTGTTGATGACTGTCTACTCTCTCTATTGATGACTGGCTCTACTCTCTCTGTTGATGACTGGTTCTACTCTCTCTGTTGATGATGACTACTCTCTCTGTTGATGACTGTCTCTATTGTCTCTGTTGATGACTGGTTCTACTATCTCTGTTGATGACTGGCTCTACTCTCTCTGTTGATGACTGGCTCTACACTCTCTGTTGATGACTGGTTCTACTTTCTCTGTTGATGACTGTCTCTACTCTCTCTATTGATGACTGGCACTACTCTCTGTTGATGACTGTCTCGACTCACTCTGTTGATGACTGTCTCTACTCTCTCTGTTGATGACTGTCTCTACTCTCTCTGTTGATGACTGTCTACTCACTCTGTTGATGACTGTCTACTCTCTCTGTTGATGACTCTCTATTGTCTCTGTTGATGACTGTCTCTACTCACTCTGTTGATGACTGTCTACTCTCTCTGTTGATGACTGTCTCTACTCTCTCTTTTGATGATGACTACTCTCTCTGTTGATCACTGTCTCTACTCTCTCTGTTGATGACTACTCTCTCTGTTGTCTCTGTTGATGACTGTCTCTACTCACTCTGTTGATGACTGTCTCTACTCACTCTGTTGATGACTGTCTAGTCTCTCTGTTGATGACTGTCTACTCTCTCTGTTGATGACTGTCTCTTTTGTCTCTGTTGATGACTGGCTCTACTCTCTCTGTTGATGACTGGTTCTACTCTCTCTGTTGATGACTGTCTACTCTCTCTGTTGATGACTGTCTCCACTCACTCTGTTGATGACTGTCTAGTATCTTTGATGACTGTCTACTCTCTCTGTTGATGACTGTCTCTTTTGTCTCTGTTGATGACTGGCTCTTTTGTCTCTGTTGATGACTGGCTCTACTCACTCTGTTGATGACTGTCTCTACTCACTCTGTTGATGACTGTCTCCACTCACTCTGTTGATGACTGTCTACTCTCTCTGTTGATAACTGTCTCTACTCACTCTGTTGGTGACTGTCTAGTCTCTCTGTTGATGACTGGAACTACTCTCTCTTTTGATGACTGTCTACTCTCTCTGTTGATGACTGTCTCTACTCACTCTGTTAATGACTGTCTACTCTCTCTGTTGATGACTGTCTCTACTCACTCTGTTGATGACTGTCTACTCACTCTGTTGATGACTGTCTACTCTCTCTGTTGATGACTTGCTCTACTCTCTCTGTTGATGACTGGCTCTACTTTCTCTGTTGCTGACTGTCTCTACTCTCTCTGTTGATGACTGGCTCTACTCTCTCTGTTGATCACTGTCTCTACTCTCTCTGTTGATGATGACTACTTTCTCTGTTGATGACTGTCTAGTCTCTCTGTTGATGACTGTCTAGTCTCTCTGTTGATGCCTGTCTACTCTCTCTGTTGATGACTGTCTCTTTTGTCTCTGTTGATGACTGTCTACTCTCTCTGTTGATGACTGTCTCTTTTGTCTCTGTTGATGGCTGTCTCTACTCTTTCTGTTGATGACTGGCTCTACTCTCTCTTTCAAATAGCATGATCAAAGGCACAAGCCAATCGTCTGACAGGAAAGAATTCATGGAGAGAAAATCTATTTGCTTGTTTACGCAGTTCTATCTCAAATATGCCTTTCATATGCTCAAATGTACCATAATCCAGTGTGGACACAGTCCTCACAATGATGAGTAGCAATAATGAAGAACAGATTTTTCTTGGACTTGATTGTTTGTCCTGAGATGAGAATGCCAAACAGAAAATGTTCTTTTATGCCCACCATTCCAATTATTTGTCAAGGTAAAAGGCAATTACACAGTACTATAAGGAAACAGTGATCACAAGAGGACTGAAGTAGTAGACATCCCCCCCCTCCTCTGGCTGGAAACTTTTTAGTTTTTCAAAATTGCAATTTGTTTCTTATTATTTTCTTGACTACATAATCTGGAACATAGCTATTTTCACATAAATTGACACTGGAATGATACTGGAGATAATGAATATGAGGTTGGAAAGCGGTAATGTGCCACTTTAACCTGTTATTACACATGTATCACTTGTGAAAATGTCACTTGTAACAGGACTGCTGTGCACTGCATACAGTGTGTATTCAGAACATGTTTTTTTGCTGACATGGTTTAACTCATATTTTATTTTCTAAGATTGACTATGAGGTGAATGACTGGGAGATTACCACTATACTCATGGCTCCTCTCTTGAGAACATCTGACTTTGAACCATTTCATTTTAATGTTAGCCAGTATTTAGTGCAGTGGATGGACATGGCTCACTATCTGGTGACATTGGATTATTTCTGGATGGAGGACCGGCACTTGCTGGTCATATATGCACATATGCTATGGCTTGGAGGAATAGAGACAGACTGACATTAATGTCCATAGTCCATAAATAACCAGAGACAGCTGCTCCTGCAGTATCTGGCTATCAGCTGTGAATGGCTTAATGTGGGCACACACAGACAGATACAAATACATGCACCTCTACACACAAGTGAGAGTTATCATGCTAATGTTTTCCTTTCTCACATATATATACACACTATAGACACACAATATAGACTCCCCCTTCTCTCTCTCTTTGACCTCCTCCTCCTCTCTTTGATCTCCCCCTTCTCTCTTTGACCTCTTCCTCCTCTCTTTGATCTCCCCCTTCTCTCTCTCTTTGACCTCCTCCTCCTCTCTTTGATCTCCCCCTTCTCTCTTTGACCTCTTCCTCCTCTCTTTGATCTCCCCCTTCTCTCTCTCTTTGACCTCCTCCTCCTCTCTTTGATCTCCCCCTTCTCTCTTTGACCTCCTCCTCCTCTCTTTGATCTCCCCCTTCTCTCTCTCTTTGACCTCCTCCTCCTCTCTTTGATCTCCCCCTTCTCTCTTTGACCTCCTCCTCCTCTCTTTGATCTCCCCCTTCTCTCTTTGACCTCTTCCTCCCCACTTTGATCTCCCTCTCCTCTCTTTGACATCTTCCTCTCTCTCTTTGACCTCTTCCTCTCTCTCTTTGACCTCTTCCTCCCCACTTTGACATCTTTCTCTCTCTCTTTGACCTCTTCCTCTCTCTCTTTGACCTCCTCCTCCTCTCTTTGATCTCCCCCTTCTCTCTTTGACCTCTTCCTCCCCACTTTGATCTCCCTCTCCTCTCTTTGACAACTTCCTCTCTCTCTTTGACCTCTTCCTCTCTCTCTTTGACCTCTTCCTCCCCACTTTGACCTCTTCCTCTCTCCCGTTGACCTCTTCCTCACCACTTTGACCTCCTCCTCCTCTCTTTGACCTCCTCCTCTCTCTCTTTGACCTCCTCCTCCTCTCTTTGACCTCCTCCTCCTCTCTTTGATCTTCCACTCCTCTCTTTGACCTCCTCCTCCTCCTCTCTTTGACCTCTTCCTCTCTCTCTTTAACCTCTTCCTCTCTCTCTTTGACCTCTTCCTCCCCACTTTGACCTCCTCCTCCTCTCTTGGATCTCCCCTTCCTCTCTTTGATCTCCCGCTCCTCTCTTTGATCTCCCCCTCCTCTCTTTGATCTCCTCCTCCTCTCTTGGATCTCCCCCTCCTCTCTTTGACCTCTTCCTCCCCTCTTTAACCTCCTCCTCTCTTTGACATCCTCCTCCTCTCTTTGACCTCCTCCTCCTCTCTTTGTCCTCCTCCTCCTCTCTTTGACCTTCTCCTCCTCCTCTCTTTGACCTCTTCCTCTCTCTCTTTGACCTCTTCCTCCCCCCTTTGACCTCCTCCTCCTCTCTCCTTGACCTCTTCCTCCCCACTTTGTCCTCCTCCTCCTCTCTTTGACCTCCTCCTCCTCTCTTTGACCTCATCCTCCTCTTTGTCCTCCTCCTCCTCTCTTTGACCTCCTCCTCCTCTCTTTGACCTCTTCCTCTCTCTCTTTGACCTCTTCCTCCCCACGTTGACCTCCTCCTCCTCTCTGACCTCCTCCTCCTCTCTTTGTCCTCCTCATCCTCTCTTTGACCTCCTCCTCCTCTCTTTGACCTCTTCCTCTCTCTCTTTGACCTCTTCCTCACCACTTTGACCTCCTCCTCCTCTCTTTGACCTCCTCCTCCTCTCTTTGTCCTCCTCCTCCTCTCTTTGACCTCATCCTCCTCCTCTCTTTGACCTTTTCCTCTCTCTCTTTCACCTCTTCCTCCCCACTTTGACCTCCTCCGCCTCTCTCTTTGACCTCTTCCTCCCCACTTTGTCCTCCTCCTCCTCTCTTTGACCTCCTCCTCCTCCTCTCTTTGACCTCCTCCTCCTCCTCTCTTTGACCTCTTCCTCTCTCTCTTTGACCTCCTCCTCCCCACTTTGACCTCCTCCTCCTCTCTCTTTGACCTCTCCCTCCCCACTTTGTCCTCCTCCTCCTCTCTTTGACCTCCTCCTCCTCCTCTCTTTGACCTCTTCCTCTCTCTCTTTGAACTCCTCCTCCCCACTTTGACCTCCTCCTCCTCTCTCTTTGACCTCTACCTCCCCACTTTGACCTCCTCCTCCTCTCTCTTTGACCTCTCCCTCCCCACTTTGACCTCCTCCTCCTCTCTTTGACCTCCGCCTTTCTTTTACCTCCTCTGTAAAACAACCCCAGTAACTGATATGATAGCATGTGTGTGATGCGGGTTACAGTATCAATATGACAGACTGGTTTAATCTGGTGTCGTCTGTGGACCCACCAAGACTGTGTTAGCCCGCTGAATCTTCAGGTCTTGGACAAGGTTAATCACCATGCAGGCATAGTTCATCAAACCTCCGCCCCACGCACGCACGCACGCACGCACGCACGCACGCACGCACGCACGCACGCACGCACGCACGCACGCACGCACGCACGCACGCACGCACGCACGCACGCACGCACGCACGCACGCACGCACGCACGCACGCACGCACGCACGCACGCACGCACGCACGCACGCACGCACGCACGCACGCACGCACGCACGCACGCACGCACGCACGCACGCACGACACACACACACACACACACACACACACACACACACACACACACACACACACACACACACACACACACACACACACACACACACACACACACACACACACACACACACACACACACACACACACACACACACACACACACACACACACACACAGCCAAGGCAATATCATCGGGCATGAATCATTCTTAATCCTTGCTGAAAATGATCCAAATAAATGTCAACATTAACTAACCTTCATGAGCAAACATAAATAAACACCTGATCAATGTCATCAGTCATCCAACCGACCTTTGGATTATTTGTTTGGAGACACAATGCCATTTTATCATCTCTAATTGCTTTGCTCTCATTGTATTTTGTTATTAACCACCATTTACAAGAGGATGGTGTCCAACCATCATTGATATTATGGTCGCAATAACAGTATTTGAAATGTTTAATCCTTTTTCTTAATCAAGACCGTAGAATTGCTGTTATCTAATGTAATCTATTTGTGAATGTCTCTACATGGATCATCATGCGTTATGAATATGTTAGACATTTTTTATGTGTGTGATATTGATATGAAGTAGTAACAAATGTGTGTAATATTTATACACAGTTACATTTGTAGTGTATTTGAGGTTTAAAAGGGCCTCTGAAGTTTGTAATTTTCACTTTGAAATTTCAGACTTGATTTTCCCTACAAATGTCCATTAATTATAATCTGGCACTGAGGGCAAGGAAGTAAACAAGTTAGCGCCACACAGTGTGGCAGATCCCACCGGTGTAGTAGCATAAAGCGTGCATCACTGCTCTACTTCCCTGTCTAATTTCCTTCAGCTCCTGGGGCCCACTTTCCTTCTCTTTCACACATGCTTTTGTTTTCATGTCAGGATAGTGTCTCCATAACTGTGTCATGTATCTTTCTTATTGTGGTGTGTGTGTGTGTGTATGCCTGTATGTCTGTCTGCAGGACTTGAACTGAGAACTTCATCTGAAGAATAACCCAAGATTCAACAGTAGATCCACGTCTAGAAACAATTAATGGAACTGTGCCGGCATGCGGAGGCCATATTTGGTATTGGTGTGAGGAGAGAGTGGTGTGAGGAGGGAGTGGTGTGAGGAGGGAGTGGTGTGAGGAGGGAGTGGTGTGAGGAGGGAGTGGTGTGAGGTGGGAGTGGTGTGAGGAGGGAGTGGTGTGAGGAGGGAGTGGTGTGAGGAGAGAGTGGTGTGAGGAGGGAGTGGTGTGAGGAGAGAGTGGTGTGAGGAGGGAGTGGTGTGAGGAGGGAGTGGTGTGAGGAGGGAGTGGTGTGAGGAGAGAGTGGTGTGAGGAGGGAGTGGTGTGAGGAGAGAGTGGTGTGAGGAGGGAGTGGTGTGAGGAGGGAGTGGTGTGAGTGTGCATGCTCCTCATGTTCTACAATAGTCACTATAGACACTTGGCCCTGTGCATGTAGGAGGGTGAGCTGATTCCAGACCTGTGCATGTAGGAGGTTAATATGATTCCAGACCTGTGCATGTAGGTAGGGAAGCTGATTGGAGACCTGTGCATGCAGGAGGTAAACTGATTCCAGACTTGTGCATGTACGTATTCTACCTCTTGAGGAGGGCTGGAAGACAGACAGAGACTAATGCATTTCGAACAGCATATTATGATTGTGTGTACTGCATAGCTCAGCACGTTTTGATTCTGCTCAGTACGTTTTATTTCAGTTGGAACGGGTGCAGGAAATTAACGTTGTCTGGATGAAGATGGCCCTAGACTAGAAATGAGACTTTTCACTGGTTAGTTATGTGGGAATGTCTAGACCACCTCCCCTGTTCATGTATTATCCTGTGTGAATCACGCTCCTGAGTCCGTATCTGCGTGGACTCTAGCTATCTACCAGACACACTCCCCTATGTGCAACATGCTCAGCATCTCAAATCTCTGCCCTCACAGGGATTGTATTCAAATGAAGCACAATAAGAGAGAAGGTAAAAGAGCCTTGCTGTGTGATTCAAATTGACAGAACCCAATTGATTTTCTATCCCTTTGATTAATTTATCTTCCCCTTGTTGTGCATTAGAAAATTGCTGAATGGCATTCAGTCGGATTAAAACCGCAAACCGTACTTTTCATAATTTGACAGGTAATTGGCATGAGGTAGACTTCTAAATGATTGCACATTACAGGATTTTTTCAAAGACACACGCGAGCACACACACACACACACACACACACACACACAAACACACACACACACACACACACACACACACACACACACACACACACACACACACACACACACACACACACACACACACACACACACACACACACACACACACACACACACACACACACACACACACACACACACACACACACACACACACACACACACACACAGAAAGAGAGAAAGAGAGTAACAGGTATATAATCATGTACATATTAAAAACAGTTGCAGACCTACATGTGAACAACAACATTATATTACCAATATACTCAACATACTGTCCTGTTTAAAGACAGTCAGTTGCATGGTAAGAACAGACGTGTAAACAACTAAACACAACAATGGACAACCAAACAGTTGGCAGTGGATAAAACGTTTACTCATTCCTCATCGGTCCACTTTGGCAACACCAAAAAAGACAATCATTGACAATCTCTAAATGTATAAATAACTAAACATATTTACAAAAGTGTGGGAAGCATTACAGTCATTCATTGTGCATGAGAAAGACACCCCCTGCATGGAAATAATTATTTCACAACTGGTCAACAACTATTTTTACAGCATGCTTTAACCAGAATGCTTTGCTCCCTGTGCCCTTACTGCGCACATATTAAATATTTAGATGAGTCGTTGTGTTGCAAGCCGAGTACGATCCGGAAACGCGATATTACAATGATAACCTGCATCTAGTAAATATCCGTGAAGGTAGCCTCCTGCCTTCCACATTGCGACGTGTATTTTCTTATTCATCAGTTTGAATTTAGAAAAATATAACACGCACCAACTGTAGGCATCTTTTGGAGGTTTAATCATTCATGATGGGAAAATTGTTCCTTTATGTGCAATAAATATTGATTTAGAGCTCATACATAACTGAATGTGCCGAGACTTGTAGAGTCCCCACACCACCCACATTTTACTGTTGTTATCCACTGCTGTCTTTCACAGCTAACTTAGCATTGTTCATTTTCAGGAATTACCTCAACAGGATTTATACACCGTTATACCCCCTTCTTCCTGGGCTGTTGGAGTCCAAAACTCTCGCATGGGGAGCCTAAAATCTTCCTGCTCCATGTGAAAGTGTGCTGAAGTGGTGACAGGAAAATAGCTGCGAATGTGGGGGGCTGTGGCGCACTTTCATTGTCATGTTTTACTTAGTCTTCAGGAAGGATCTTTCAAATACTATTTCAGACGGATGTATTAATAGTGCAATTCAGTGATTATTGATGCCAGTAGAATCTTTGAATACAGTTTATTATGAATTATTTAGCCTTTTATAAGGGTTTTATGAATGTTCCGTACAGAAGTGTGCCAACAGTAAAAGTGTTGCCCACTTGTACTCATACAGATGCACCAATGAGGAAGAAGTAACAACATTTAGAAACGTCACACAGTCCATAATTGAATATACCCTGGGGTAACCAAGCGTATAAATGAGACTAGGTCCACTACACTAGCTTCCAGTTGTCTTTAGAGTCAAGCGATTCAAAGGTGAGACAAAGTGAGAGCATGGCTTTGCCTCGTCCGTTATCATCAGATCCGCTCCCAGGTGACTGGGCACCCCAGGATCCTGCTGTCATTTTTATTTGCTCTTTTTGTTGAGAGTTTGTCCTGCACGAGGTGAGCGCCAATGAGGCGCAGCGGGTATGATGGATTCCCGCCCTGGCTCAAATGGGGACACTGTCATAGATTGGCACGGACATTGCAGTGAGCCTCAGAGGCCAAAGGAATACAAATCACTTACGCCCATAATGTACAACCTCCAAATGGACCTATTGCTATGGATAACGCTTTTGAGTAACATCTTAACAAAGTTAAAGTATGATTCTATCATATGTTAGGATCTCTACACCAGTCCTCTGCCTTGAATTAGTATCCAGTCCCGAACATTGGCTTCATCCCCTAGCGTTCTCCAGAGACTAAACAAACCAAAACGTCTCAGACAGTAGCCAAGCACGATTTTGAACATCAGAAGTTGGCATACAACCAAAGCACAGCAAAACACATAAAGAGAAGAACACTGTCAGTCTTGTTCCTTCACAAACACACCATCTATAAGATTCCCTACCTTTCCATTGGTACACGGGTGCAGCACAAGGGCATTTAGCAAAATATCAAAACGGTAAACATTACAGGTATCCAGTTTTCTAAGGCCAAAACAGTGAGGCATGGTTGATTTTGCAAAAGTTTTCAGCAGCATTCTCATACTTCCTTTCGAGACAATCCCAAAAGAGCCACTGTTTCTCAATAAGCAGAGGTACCAGCTGATTGGCCAACCAGCACTGTTCGACAGCAATCACCTGTGCCTTGGCTGCCCAATTACCCACAAGTCCATGGGGTCCTTCGTTACCCAGAAGCCCCAAGGCTCCTGTGCCAATCTCTTAATGAGCAAGCCAGACCTTTTCCCAGTATGGGCCTGTAACACTTCAGCTTTGGACTGCACAACTTTACAAAACAAAGTAACTACAATATCCTGTTAGGAACTGAAAACTAATATGATTTCACAAATCTTCCATTTCTGTGTCAAAAGTAAGTTTACCTCAACGTTCATTTCTTATTTTATTCGCACTCTATCTTTATATTATTTTCTTTCTTGTAGTTAACGTGAAGTAACCTGTTAAATTCAAATACTGTAGTTAATGTACAAATATATTTAAAATGGATATTAAGCCGAATCGATGAACTTGAGTGACTTTGGCATAAATAAATACACTATTTTACCCATCTGTTGAATTATCAACTTATAACTTTAGCAATAAACAGGAGAAAACACAAGACTGAGATATGACCAGAGAGAGAGAGAGAAAGCGAGAGAGAGAGTAATAAGATAGGAAAAACAAATGGAAATATGTCATTTCCCAGCACGACTTGCATACAGTCACTCAAGTCTTGCATTATTTAGCATCATTTAAACTGCAACATGTCACACTCTCTTTAAGGACCAATCTACAGGCTCTGTGACAGATGCCCATGTCCACTGTGACCAGACTGTCAAACCTCATCGTTGTCTTGACAACAGTAATCACTACTGTGTAGCTACTATCACAAATTGTCTCATTGTGGTGCAGTTATGGCAAGGATGTTTTCATAGATTGTTGTCACAGCTGTTGTATGTACCAATCCCACCATGGCTGCCTGCTGCAGGGCACAACATTGAGGAGCGCCAGGATAAACGTGCAGACCCAGATCTCACCCTGTTTACAGACTATCGTCATGGTTGTTGTATTTTGAAATGGCTGTGTCATCCAATGTCTTGTCGGTGTTACGGAGTGTTGAGAGTCGAAAGTGTGTGTCTCGGCTCAGAACAGCCAGTCAATACAACAGACTCCCTCATGCCCCTTGCCCTCTATGTGCAAAAGTAGAACCAAATGTCTAGCAATAAGTCCCAACGCCATACGCCACCATGCAGTGAGAGAAAGTACTGTTCAGAAAAGTGCTAAAAATTATACCACGAGGAGAAGAAAGGGAGAGAGAAAGATAAGGGATGAGAAATCAATGGAGGGGGGAGCTGAGGGGGTATTGAAAGTGTGCAGCTTCACATGGAACACATTATCATCGCAGTACAAAAGGCCAAATATATTCAGTGCCTTTCAGTGCCACAAAGCTGATTAATGCAAGGTAGCCCCATTGTGAGGAAAATCTCTTCATGGCTGTAAAGCAAGTGATTTCATATCCTTAATTTAAGATTACACTGTAAGTGCATAATCAGCTGATGCTTAATCATAGGCATGGTGCCCTCCATGTTTCCTGCAACCTCCCTGCGCTCACAGCAGCAGAAACAGGTTATGAAAACCACTGAAAAGCCTGCAAGAAATCTCTTCCAAAGTAATCGCCTTAAACAGCCTCGTGAAGACCGTGGCAATACTAGGGGAGTGGACTGTTCAGATGTTATGTTATTGCAGTGCCCTGTTTCTGAAGAGCGGAAAAGGGGGAGAATTAGATTGGAAGAAGTAGAATGAGGCAAAAGAGGATGAGCTGGTGGTAATGAATCAATTCTGAGAAGGATTTTTAGAGTACATCTTCAGTTTATCGTTCATATACTGTAATCATATTACCAGGGGACCATTTTAATGATCTTGTAATGGATAAAGATACATGCTTCTGATTCCAATGTAAGTGGATACGTGATAATTCATTTATTTTCTGTGAATCTGTAATGTTAGAAAGAACAACTTTGTAAATCCCATACAGTCCTATGCCCTAGTTTTTATAGTAGTTAAACTATCCATCAAAAATGGCGAATGATTAATTTGCTGAGAGTTTGCATTGTAGTCATACAGTTTCAGGTGAACACGATGCAGCACTCATACAAGACTCAACCAGCGAGGAATGGCT
The DNA here is from genome assembly GCF_045679555.1 of Salvelinus alpinus. Classification (NCBI taxonomy): domain Eukaryota; kingdom Metazoa; phylum Chordata; class Actinopteri; order Salmoniformes; family Salmonidae; genus Salvelinus; species Salvelinus alpinus. The sequence continues at coordinate 86,529,452 of NC_092089.1, read as the reverse complement.
GTCTTTTCAAGCAATGAGTTTGACTCCCAGGAAACATTAGCTCACATGTTTTATTTTTACCCATCAGGTCCTAAGAGGCCTAGGGAGAAATGTGGAAGTAGACATATGAAAACCAGCAGTCAGATTTCCCGTGCTTTGGAGGAGGAAGAGGCGACCCAGCAGAGTGGGAGATAATGGAGAATTTATGTCCTCTCCCAAAGTTGGAGTTAATTCTCTTTAGCGCAACACTCAGGCGCTAACCTGCACAGAGTATGAAATCCGGACGTGCTCCAAACCAACAGATGCATAATTAATGAATGGAGCTTTCCACCTCACGGCTGGGCATAATTGCTCTTAGCACTGTTAATGTTTTATGATTTAATAGTGGCGGCATCCTAACATTTTGCTGAGATGCCTACCTTTGAATCTCTGAAAGTCACCGTTCGATGCTTGTGTCCATAGAGAGGGTGGGAAATGAAAAGGAATGCTCATGCTTCAGTGACAAACCAACATAGGCCTATTATACATTTTCTGCTTTGAAGAGCAGAGATGAAATGTGTTTTTAAGAACTTTGCTACTGGGACTCGACGGTCGTCTAGGGACACGCACGCACAGGAAAAGCTAACACAAAGCGTACTCATCAACCACCACTGCAACAATAAAATGTTAAGTTGGAAGGAAAGAAACTCAACTACATTGATATTGTTTTTGTCATTAGCATCTATAAACTACATCAATGTAGTTGAGTTTCTTTCCCTCCAACTTGACATTTTTCTGTTGCAGTGGTGGTTGATGCATACACTTTGTGCTATTCACATGAATCACTTCCGAGTCAGTTACTCATGTGTCTTTAGCCTGCGCTGATTGGTCTATCTAAACAACTTCTCACTTGACTACAGCAACCAATCAGCAACCAGTCATGCTTTGGAGCTTCCAATTAAATTCTCTTTTTTGGGGGCTAATGAGGGTGCACCCTTCCTATAGGTTAATTATGTTGTTACTGGATTGTTGATGAGAATGTTTGATGAAATATGAGTGTAATAAAATACATGGCCAGGGGCTGTATTTAAATAAGTTAAAAAGATCACATCGGCTTGTATATATCAGCGCTGTCATAACATAAATGTTAACACTGATATGGAGTGGCAAAATAGGTCCATGCAGGCTGGGGACAGGATTGAAAAAGGCTTAGACACAGGTAAGTACGTGAAGGAGCCCATTCATTCCAAAATGTTATTTCTATGCAAATGAATTAGTAGCAAAATGGAGGTAGTGACTACACCCGCACGTTGCCATGGGGATGAGGATGACAATCTCATAACTAAAGGACAAAAAAAGAGGGATATTAAAGGAACAAAAGGTTTTGGGGAAGTTGTTGTAAAAACGCCTTGGAAGAAAGACATGTCAAGAACTTTGTTCTAACACAGCATGTTCTGTCTTCCTTATAGTGAACCAGAGAATAACAATCAGAACACTGCCCATCGTTTACTTTGTAAATGATTGTTCTTGCTATTTCCTTTTTCCCTCGATGGAGAGCTCAAACATTTGAGTTGTGGTCTGCCTTTGAACCATTGCCAGAGCCTGTTGGTTGGGTGAGGCACTCTGGGTCACAGCTGCCAAATTCAGAGTATGAAAATTAAAATGAACTTGATTGCTGCCTAAAAATGTCTAATCTCATAAGAAGTCTGGATCCTGACTGGGGAGCGCTGGGGAGCGCTGAGACGCAAAACGACTTTAAAAGCTTTTTTCTATCTTAATGCTCTCGACATCCCTTTATCACAGCAAGTCCATGTGCCACTGGCTGCAAGAGTAACATGCATGCGCGATGGCCTGGCAGGAGAACCCAGTGGAACTATGGGGGGGAACATGGGCAGCCCATTACATTATGTTGCACATTTTCACTGCATTCCCACTGAATAAAACAACACTAAATATTTCAACTCATGAATCTCCTCTGGAATAATTCAGCTTTTGTTTTTTACATGCTTTCCCTACTGTAGTTAATATTAAAGAACCAGTCAGAAACATCTAAATGGATAAAGCATTGTGCATGATGGAGGGTCTCTTGGGCATGTTGGCCCACTAAACAACATAAAAATCAACTGCAGGGTATTCTGAAAGTACATACCCATGCAGGAATATACACATGTATACAGTATACTGTATGCACATGTAACAATGCAATATTTTATTCTGTATACTTATGTAAATAAGGTACTTCTGTTTTTGTATTTTCAATACATTTGCTAAAATAAAAAAAAAACATGTGTATTAGCTTTGTTATTATGGGGTATTGTTAGTAGGTTGATGAGGAAAATAATACTTTTATCCATTTTAAAATAAGGCTGTAACAACAAAATGTGGAAAAAGTCAAGGGGTCTGAATACTTTCCGAATGTACTGTATATAGTGTACACACATGTAACCATGCATTCTTATATTTTGGTTATACAGTTGATGCACCAATGATCTCCTGAGATAAGCCTGGAAAAAATATGCCGATTGATATTTCAAAATTCAATCAATTAAATGTTATCTCACTCTCATCCCTCATGTTAATATTTTTATGACATAGTTTACAGTATAGAAATAAGCTACTGGAATTTAATGACTTTTTTTTATCAGCATAGAAGATTCCGAACACAAAGGTTGATTCATACTGTATACTCTCTCAATAACTATGACATTCAGTTATTAACTTAACCTTCCACTTGTCACATAGCTCTCCTGAATGGGCTTATTTTATTTCCTTCTCCACTGTCTCCTCCTTATGAACCCAAAGACGATAACACAACGTTGAAAAACATTCTTGCCTAATTAGTAAAGTCCCAAAATAAAAAATGGCTGCCAGAAGGGATGTTTGTGTGATGAATGAATGGTTCAGGCTCCCTCTGGTAATGGCAGACAAACGACAGAACAGTATGGGCCAGGGTTGTTGTCCTCTTTCATAGCGGCCAGTGTTTTTTTCCTGTTTCATAGGGGCCAGTGTTGTTTTCCTGTTTCATAAGGGTCAGCGTTGTTTTCCTGTTTCATAAGGGTCAGGGTCGTTTTCCTGTTTCATAAGGGTCAGCGTCGTTTTCCTGTTTCATAAGGATCAGTGTTGTTTTCCTGTTTCATAAGGGTCAGTGTTGTTTTCCTGTTTCATAAGGGTCAGCGTCGTTTTCCTGTTTCATAAGGGCCAGTGTTGTTTTCCTGTTTCATAAGGGTCAGCGTCGTTTTCCTGTTTCATAAGGGTCAGTGTTGTTTTCCTGTTTCATAAGGGTCAGCATCGTTTTCCTGTTTCATAAGGGCCAGTGTTGTTTTCCTGTTTCATAAGGGTCAGCGTCGTTTTCCTGTTTCATAAGGATCAGTGTTGTTTTCCTGTTTCATAAGGGTCAGCGTTGTTTTCCTGTTTCATAAGGGTCAGGGTCGTTTTCCTGTTTCATAAGGGTCAGCGTCGTTTTCTTGTTTCATAAGGATAAGTGTTGTTTTCCTGTTTCATAAGGGTCAGCATCGTTTTCCTGTTTCATAAGGGTCAGTGTTGTTTTCCTGTTTCATAAGGGTCAGCGTCGTTTTCCTGTTTCATGGGGGCAGTGTTGTGTTTCTTTTTCATAGGTGTCAGTGTCGTTGTCCTGTTATCATAGGGGCCAGTGTTGTTTTCCTGTTTCACAAGGGTCAGTATTGTTGTCCTGTTTCATGGGGGCAGTGTTGTTTTCCTACTTCATAGGTGTCAGTGTCGTTGTCCTGTTTCATAGGGGCCAGTCTTGTTTTCCTGTTTCACAAGGGTCAGTGTTGTTTTTCTTTTTCATAGAGGTCAGTGTCGTTGTCCTGTTTCATAAGGGTCAGTGTTGTTTTCCTGTTTCACAAGGGTCAGTGTTGTTGTCCTGTTTCATAGAGGTCATTGTCGTTTTCCTGTTTCATAAGGATCAGTGTTGTTTTCCTGGTTAATAGGGGCCAGTGTTGTTTTCCTGTTTCATAGGGGCCAGTGTTGTTTTCCTGTTTCATAAGGGTCAGCGTCGTTTTCCTGTTTCATAAGGGTCAGTGTTGTTTTCCTGTTTCATAAGGGTCAGCGTTGTTTTCCTGTTTCATAAGGATAAGTGTTGTTTTCCTGTTTCATAAGGGTCAGTGTTGTTTTCCTGTTTCATAAGGGTCAGCGTCGTTTTCCTGTTTCATAAGGGCCAGTGTTGTTTTCCTGTTTCATAAGGGTCAGCGTCGTTTTCCTGTTTCATAAGGGTCAGTGTTGTTTTCCTGTTTCATAAGGGCCAGTGTTGTTTTCCTGTTTCATAAGGGTCAGCGTTGTTTTCCTGTTTCATAAGGATCAGTGTTGTTTTCCTGTTTCATAAGGGTCAGCGTTGTTTTCCTGTTTCATAAGGGTCAGGGTCGTTTTCCTGTTTCATAAGGGTCAGTGTTGTTTTCCTGTTTCATAAGGGTCAGCGTCGTTTTCCTGTTTCATGGGGGCAGTGTTGTGTTTCTTTTTCATAGGTGTCAGTGTCGTTGTCCTGTTATCATAGGGGCCAGTGTTGTTTTCCTGTTTCACAAGGGTCAGTATTGTTGTCCTGTTTCATGGGGGCAGTGTTGTTTTCCTACTTCATAGGTGTCAGTGTCATTGTCCTGTTTCATAGGGGCCAGTCTTGTTTTCCTGTTTCACAAGGGTCAGTGTTGTTTTTCTTTTTCATAGAGGTCAGTGTCGTTGTCCTGTTTCATAAGGGTCAGTGTTGTTTTCCTGTTTCACAAGGGTCAGTGTTGTTGTCCTGTTTCATAGAGGTCATTGTCGTTTTCCTGTTTCATAAGGATCAGTGTTGTTTTCCTGGTTAATAGGGGCCAGTGTTGTTTTCCTGTTTCATAGGGGCCAGTGTTGTTTTCCTGTTTCATAAGGGTCAGCGTCGTTTTCCTGTTTCATAAGGGTCAGTGTTGTTTTCCTGTTTCATAAGGGTCAGCGTTGTTTTCCTGTTTCATAAGGATAAGTGTTGTTTTCCTGTTTCATAAGGGTCAGTGTTGTTTTCCTGTTTCATAAGGGTCAGCGTCGTTTTCCTGTTTCATAAGGGCCAGTGTTGTTTTCCTGTTTCATAAGGGTCAGCGTCGTTTTCCTGTTTCATAAGGGTCAGTGTTGTTTTCCTGTTTCATAAGGGTCAGCATCGTTTTCCTGTTTCATAAGGGCCAGTGTTGTTTTCCTGTTTCATAAGGGTCAGCGTCGTTTTCCTGTTTCATAAGGATCAGTGTTGTTTTCCTGTTTCATAAGGGCCAGCGTCGTTTTCCTATTTCATAAGGGTCAGTGTTGTTTTCCTGTTTCATAAGGGCCAGTGTTTTTTTCCTGTTTCATAAGGGTCAGCATCGTTTTCCTGTTTCATAAGGGTCAGTGTTGTTTTCCAGTTTCATAAGGGTCAGCGTCGTTTTCCTGTTTCATGGGGGCAGTGTTGTTTTTCTTTTTCATAGGTGTCAGTGTCGTTGTCCTGTTATCATAGGGGCCAGTGTTGTTTTCCTGTTTCACAAGGGTCAGTATTGTTGTCCTGTTTCATGGGGGCAGTGTTGTTTTCCTACTTCATAGGTGTCAGTGTCGTTGTCCTGTTTCATAGGGGCCAGTCTTGTTTTCCTGTTTCACAAGGGTCAGTGTTGTTTTTCTTTTTCATAGAGGTCAGTGTCGTTGTCCTGTTTCATAAGGGTCAGTGTTGTTTTCCTGTTTCACAAGGGTCAGTGTTGTTGTCCTGTTTCATAGAGGTCATTGTCGTTTTCCTGTTTCATAAGGATCAGTGTTGTTTTCCTGGTTAATAGGGGCCAGTGTTGTTTTCCTGTTTCATAAGGGTCAGCGTCGTTTTCCTGTTTCATAAGGGTCAGCATCGTTTTCCTGTTTCATAAGGGTCAGCGTCGTTTTCCTGTTTCATAAGGATCAGTGTTGTTTTCCTGTTTCATAAGGGCCAGCGTCGTTTTCCTATTTCATAAGGGTCAGTGTTGTTTTCCTGTTTCATAAGGGCCAGTGTTTTTTTCCTGTTTCATAAGGGTCAGCATCGTTTTCCTGTTTCATAAGGGTCAGTGTTGTTTTCCAGTTTCATAAGGGTCAGCGTCGTTTTCCTGTTTCATGGGGGCAGTGTTGTTTTTCTTTTTCATAGGTGTCAGTGTCGTTGTCCTGTTATCATAGGGGCCAGTGTTGTTTTCCTGTTTCACAAGGGTCAGTATTGTTGTCCTGTTTCATGGGGGCAGTGTTGTTTTCCTACTTCATAGGTGTCAGTGTCGTTGTCCTGTTTCATAGGGGCCAGTCTTGTTTTCCTGTTTCACAAGGGTCAGTGTTGTTTTTCTTTTTCATAGAGGTCAGTGTCGTTGTCCTGTTTCATAAGGGTCAGTGTTGTTTTCCTGTTTCACAAGGGTCAGTGTTGTTGTCCTGTTTCATAGAGGTCATTGTCGTTTTCCTGTTTCATAAGGATCAGTGTTGTTTTCCTGGTTAATAGGGGCCAGTGTTGTTTTCCTGTTTCATAAGGGTCAGCGTCGTTTTCCTGTTTCATAAGGATCAGTGTTGTTTTCCTGTTTCATAAGGGTCAGCGTTGTTTTCCTGTTTCATAAGGGTCAGGGTCGTTTTCCTGTTTCATAAGGGTCAGCGTCGTTTTCTTGTTTCATAAGGATAAGTGTTGTTTTCCTGTTTCATAAGGGTCAGCATCGTTTTCCTGTTTCATAAGGGTCAGTGTTGTTTTCCTGTTTCATAAGGGTCAGCGTCGTTTTCCTGTTTCATAAGGGTCAGTGTTGTTTTCCAGTTTCATAAGGGTCAGCGTCGTTTTCCTGTTTCATGGGGGCAGTGTTGTTTTTCTTTTTCATAGGTGTCAGTGTCGTTGTCCTGTTATCATAGGGGCCAGTGTTGTTTTTCTGTTTCACAAGGGTCAGTATTGTTGTCCTGTTTCATGGGGGCAGTGTTGTTTTCCTACTTCATAGGTGTCAGTGTCGTTGTCCTGTTTCATAGGGGCCAGTCTTGTTTTCCTGTTTCACAAGGGTCAGTGTTGTTTTTCTTTTTCATAGAGGTCAGTGTCGTTGTCCTGTTTCATAAGGGTCAGTGTTGTTTTCCTGTTTCACAAGGGTCAGTGTTGTTGTCCTGTTTCATAGAGGTCATTGTCGTTTTCCTGTTTCATAAGGATCAGTGTTGTTTTCCTGGTTAATAGGGGCCAGTGTTGTTTTCCTGTTTCATAAGGGTCAGCGTCGTTTTCCTGTTTCATAAGGATCAGTGTTGTTTTCCTGTTTCATAAGGGTCAGCGTTGTTTTCCTGTTTCATAAGGGTCAGGGTCGTTTTCCTGTTTCATAAGGGTCAGCGTCGTTTTCTTGTTTCATAAGGATAAGTGTTGTTTTCCTGTTTCATAAGGGTCAGCATCGTTTTTCCTGTTTCATAAGGGTCAGTGTTGTTTTCCTGTTTCATAAGGGTCAGCGTCGTTTTCCTGTTTCATGGGGGCAGTGTTGTGTTTCTTTTTCATAGGTGTCAGTGTCGTTGTCCTGTTATCATAGGGGCCAGTGTTGTTTTCCTGTTTCACAAGGGTCAGTATTGTTGTCCTGTTTCATGGGGGCAGTGTTGTTTTCCTACTTCATAGGTGTCAGTGTCGTTGTCCTGTTTCATAGGGGCCAGTCTTGTTTTCCTGTTTCACAAGGGTCAGTGTTGTTTTTCTTTTTCATAGAGGTCAGTGTCGTTGTCCTGTTTCATAAGGGTCAGTGTTGTTTTCCTGTTTCACAAGGGTCAGTGTTGTTGTCCTGTTTCATAGAGGTCATTGTCGTTTTCCTGTTTCATAAGGATCAGTGTTGTTTTCCTGGTTAATAGGGGCCAGTGTTGTTTTCCTGTTTCATAGGGGCCAGTGTTGTTTTCCTGTTTCATAAGGGTCAGCGTCGTTTTCCTGTTTCATAAGGGTCAGTGTTGTTTTCCTGTTTCACAAGGGTCAGTGTTGTTGTCCTGTTTCATAGAGGTCATTGTCGTTTTCCTGTTTCATAAGGATCAGTGTTGTTTTCCTGGTTAATAGGGGCCAGTGTTGTTTTCCTGTTTCATAGGGGCCAGTGTTGTTTTCCTGTTTCATAAGGGTCAGCGTCGTTTTCCTGTTTCATAAGGGTCAGTGTTGTTTTCCTGTTTCATAAGGGTCAGCGTTGTTTTCCTGTTTCATAAGGATAAGTGTTGTTTTCCTGTTTCATAAGGGTCAGTGTTGTTTTCCTGTTTCATAAGGGTCAGCGTCGTTTTCCTGTTTCATAAGGGCCAGTGTTGTTTTCCTGTTTCATAAGGGTCAGCGTCGTTTTCCTGTTTCATAAGGGTCAGTGTTGTTTTCCTGTTTCATAAGGGTCAGCATCGTTTTCCTGTTTCATAAGGGCCAGTGTTGTTTTCCTGTTTCATAAGGGTCAGCGTCGTTTTCCTGTTTCATAAGGATCAGTGTTGTTTTCCTGTTTCATAAGGGCCAGCGTCGTTTTCCTATTTCATAAGGGTCAGTGTTGTTTTCCTGTTTCATAAGGGCCAGTGTTTTTTTCCTGTTTCATAAGGGTCAGCATCGTTTTCCTGTTTCATAAGGGTCAGTGTTGTTTTCCAGTTTCATAAGGGTCAGCGTCGTTTTCCTGTTTCATGGGGGCAGTGTTGTTTTTCTTTTTCATAGGTGTCAGTGTCGTTGTCCTGTTATCATAGGGGCCAGTGTTGTTTTCCTGTTTCACAAGGGTCAGTATTGTTGTCCTGTTTCATGGGGGCAGTGTTGTTTTCCTACTTCATAGGTGTCAGTGTCGTTGTCCTGTTTCATAAGGGTCAGTGTTGTTTTCCTGTTTCACAAGGGTCAGTGTTGTTGTCCTGTTTCATAGAGGTCATTGTCGTTTTCCTGTTTCATAAGGATCAGTGTTGTTTTCCTGGTTAATAGGGGCCAGTGTTGTTTTCCTGTTTCATAAGGGTCAGCGTCGTTTTCCTGTTTCATAAGGATCAGTGTTGTTTTCCTGTTTCATAAGGGTCAGCGTTGTTTTCCTGTTTCATAAGGGTCAGGGTCGTTTTCCTGTTTCATAAGGGTCAGCGTCGTTTTCTTGTTTCATAAGGATAAGTGTTGTTTTCCTGTTTCATAAGGGTCAGCATCGTTTTCCTGTTTCATAAGGGTCAGTGTTGTTTTCCTGTTTCATAAGGGTCAGCGTCGTTTTCCTGTTTCATGGGGGCAGTGTTGTGTTTCTTTTTCATAGGTGTCAGTGTCGTTGTCCTGTTATCATAGGGGCCAGTGTTGTTTTCCTGTTTCACAAGGGTCAGTATTGTTGTCCTGTTTCATGGGGGCAGTGTTGTTTTCCTACTTCATAGGTGTCAGTGTCGTTGTCCTGTTTCATAGGGGCCAGTCTTGTTTTCCTGTTTCACAAGGGTCAGTGTTGTTTTTCTTTTTCATAGAGGTCAGTGTCGTTGTCCTGTTTCATAAGGGTCAGTGTTGTTTTCCTGTTTCACAAGGGTCAGTGTTGTTGTCCTGTTTCATAGAGGTCATTGTCGTTTTCCTGTTTCATAAGGATCAGTGTTGTTTTCCTGGTTAATAGGGGCCAGTGTTGTTTTCCTGTTTCATAGGGGCCAGTGTTGTTTTCCTGTTTCATAAGGGTCAGCGTCGTTTTCCTGTTTCATAAGGGTCAGTGTTGTTTTCCTGTTTCATAAGGGTCAGCGTTGTTTTCCTGTTTCATAAGGATAAGTGTTGTTTTCCTGTTTCATAAGGGTCAGTGTTGTTTTCCTGTTTCATAAGGGTCAGCGTCGTTTTCCTGTTTCATAAGGGCCAGTGTTGTTTTCCTGTTTCATAAGGGTCAGCGTCGTTTTCCTGTTTCATAAGGGTCAGTGTTGTTTTCCTGTTTCATAAGGGCCAGTGTTGTTTTCCTGTTTCATAAGGGTCAGCGTTGTTTTCCTGTTTCATAAGGATCAGTGTTGTTTTCCTGTTTCATAAGGGTCAGCGTTGTTTTCCTGTTTCATAAGGGTCAGGGTCGTTTTCCTGTTTCATAAGGGTCAGTGTTGTTTTCCTGTTTCATAAGGGTCAGCGTCATTTTCCTGTTTCATGGGGGCAGTGTTGTGTTTCTTTTTCATAGGTGTCAGTGTCGTTGTCCTGTTATCATAGGGGCCAGTGTTGTTTTCCTGTTTCGCAAGGGTCAGTATTGTTGTCCTGTTTCATGGGGGCAGTGTTGTTTTCCTACATCATAGGTGTCAGTGTCGTTGTCCTGTTTCATAGGGGCCAGTCTTGTTTTCCTGTTTCACAAGGGTCAGTGTTGTTTTTCTTTTTCATAGAGGTCAGTGTCGTTGTCCTGTTTCATAAGGGTCAGTGTTGTTTTCCTGTTTCACAAGGGTCAGTGTTGTTGTCCTGTTTCATAGAGGTCATTGTCGTTTTCCTGTTTCATAAGGATCAGTGTTGTTTTCCTGGTTAATAGGGGCCAGTGTTGTTTTCCTGTTTCATAGGGGCCAGTGTTGTTTTCCTGTTTCATAAGGGTCAGCGTTGTTTTCCTGTTTCATAAGGATAAGTGTTGTTTTCCTGTTTCATAAGGGTCAGTGTTGTTTTCCTGTTTCATAAGGGTCAGCGTCGTTTTCCTGTTTCATAAGGGCCAGTGTTGTTTTCCTGTTTCATAAGGGTCAGCGTCGTTTTCCTGTTTCATAAGGGTCAGTGTTGTTTTCCTGTTTCATAAGGGTCAGCATCGTTTTCCTGTTTCATAAGGGCCAGTGTTGTTTTCCTGTTTCATAAGGGTCAGCGTCGTTTTCCTGTTTCATAAGGATCAGTGTTGTTTTCCTGTTTCATAAGGGCCAGCGTCGTTTTCCTATTTCATAAGGGTCAGTGTTGTTTTCCTGTTTCATAAGGGCCAGTGTTTTTTTCCTGTTTCATAAGGGTCAGCATCGTTTTCCTGTTTCATAAGGGTCAGTGTTGTTTTCCTGTTTCATAAGGGTCAGCGTCGTTTTCCTGTTTCATGGGGGCAGTGTTGTTTTTCTTTTTCATAGGTGTCAGTGTCGTTGTCCTGTTATCATAGGGGCCAGTGTTGTTTTCCTGTTTCACAAGGGTCAGTATTGTTGTCCTGTTTCATGGGGGCAGTGTTGTTTTCCTACTTCATAGGTGTCAGTGTCGTTGTCCTGTTTCATAGGGGCCAGTCTTGTTTTCCTGTTTCACAAGGGTCAGTGTTGTTTTTCTTTTTCATAGAGGTCAGTGTCGTTGTCCTGTTTCATAAGGGTCAGTGTTGTTTTCCTGTTTCACAAGGGTCAGTGTTGTTGTCCTGTTTCATAGAGGTCATTGTCGTTTTCCTGTTTCATAAGGATCAGTGTTGTTTTCCTGGTTAATAGGGGCCAGTGTTGTTTTCCTGTTTCATAGGGGCCAGTGTTGTTTTCCTGTTTCATAAGGGTCAGCGTCGTTTTCCTGTTTCATAAGGGTCAGTGTTGTTTTCCTGTTTCATAAGGGTCAGCGTTGTTTTCCTGTTTCATAAGGGTCAGTGTTGTTTTCCTGTTTCGTAAGGGTCAGCGTCGTTTTCCTGTTTCATAAGGGTCAGTGTTGTTTTCCTGTATCATAAGGGTCAGCGTCGTTTTCCTGTTTCATAGGGGCCAGTGTCGTTGTCCTGTTATCATAGCAGCCAGTGTTGTTTTCCTGTTTCACAAGGGTCAGTGTTGTTGTCCTGTTTCATGGGGGCAGTGTTGTTTTCCTAATTCATAGGTGTCAGTGTCGTTGTCCTGTTTCATAGGGGCCAGTGTTGTTTTCCTGTTTCACAAGGGTCAGTGTTGTTTTCCTGGTTAATAGGGGCAAGTGTTGTTTTCCTGTTTCATAGGGGCCAGTGTTGTTTTCCTGTTTCATAAGGGTCAGCGTCGTTTTCCTGTTTCATAAGGGTCAGTGTTGTTTTCCTGTTTCATAAGGGTCAGCATCGTTTTCCTGTTTCATAAGGGCCAGTGTTGTTTTCCTGTTTCATAAGGGTCAGCGTCGTTTTCCTGTTTCATAAGGGTCAGTGTTGTTTTCCTGTTTCATAAGGGTCAGTATTGTTGTCCTGTTTCATGGGGGCAGTGTTGTTTTCCTACTTCATAGGTGTCAGTGTCGTTGTCCTGTTTCATAGGGGCCAGTCTTGTTTTCCTGTTTCACAATGGTCAGTGTTGTTTTTCTTTTTCATAGAGGTCAGTGTCGTTGTCCTGTTTCATAAGGGTCAGTGTTGTTTTCCTGTTTCACAAGGGTCAGTGTTGTTGTCCTGTTTCATAGAGGTCATTGTCGTTTTCCTGTTTCATAAGGATCAGTGTTGTTTTCCTGGTTAATAGGGGCCAGTGTTGTTTTCCTGTTTCATAGGGGCCAGTGTTGTTTTCCTGTTTCATAAGGGTCAGCGTCGTTTTCCTGTTTCATAAGGGTCAGTGTTGTTTTCCTGTTTCATAAGGGTCAGCGTTGTTTTCCTGTTTCATAAGGATAAGTGTTGTTTTCCTGTTTCATAAGGGCCAGTGTTGTTTTCCTGTTTCATAAGGGTCAGCGTCGTTTTCCTGTTTCATAAGGGCCAGTGTTGTTTTCCTGTTTCATAAGGGTCAGCGTCGTTTTCCTGTTTCATAAGGGTCAGTGTTGTTTTCCTGTTTCATAAGGGTCAGCATCGTTTTCCTGTTTCATAAGGGCCAGTGTTGTTTTCCTGTTTCATAAGGGTCAGCGTCGTTTTCCTGTTTCATAAGGATCAGTGTTGTTTTCCTGTTTCATAAGGGCCAGCGTCGTTTTCCTATTTCATAAGGGTCAGTGTTGTTTTCCTGTTTCATAAGGGCCAGTGTTTTTTTCCTGTTTCATAAGGGTCAGCATCGTTTTCCTGTTTCATAAGGGTCAGTGTTGTTTTCCTGTTTCATAAGGGTCAGCGTCGTTTTCCTGTTTCATGGGGGCAGTGTTGTTTTTTCTTTTTCATAGGTGTCAGTGTCGTTGTCCTGTTATCATAGGGGCCAGTGTTGTTTTCCTGTTTCACAAGGGTCAGTATTGTTGTCCTGTTTCATGGGGGCAGTGTTGTTTTCCTACTTCATAGGTGTCAGTGTCGTTGTCCTGTTTCATAGGGGCCAGTCTTGTTTTCCTGTTTCACAAGGGTCAGTGTTGTTTTTCTTTTTCATAGAGGTCAGTGTCGTTGTCCTGTTTCATAAGGGTCAGTGTTGTTTTCCTGTTTCACAAGGGTCAGTGTTGTTGTCCTGTTTCATAGAGGTCATTGTCGTTTTCCTGTTTCATAAGGATCAGTGTTGTTTTCCTGGTTAATAGGGGCCAGTGTTGTTTTCCTGTTTCATAGGGGCCAGTGTTGTTTTCCTGTTTCATAAGGGTCAGCGTCGTTTTCCTGTTTCATAAGGGTCAGTGTTGTTTTCCTGTTTCATAAGGGTCAGCGTTGTTTTCCTGTTTCATAAGGGTCAGTGTTGTTTTCCTGTTTCGTAAGGGTCAGCGTCGTTTTCCTGTTTCATAAGGGTCAGTGTTGTTTTCCTGTATCATAAGGGTCAGCGTCGTTTTCCTGTTTCATAGGGGCCAGTGTCGTTGTCCTGTTATCATAGCAGCCAGTGTTGTTTTCCTGTTTCACAAGGGTCAGTGTTGTTGTCCTGTTTCATGGGGGCAGTGTTGTTTTCCTAATTCATAGGTGTCAGTGTCGTTGTCCTGTTTCATAGGGGCCAGTGTTGTTTTCCTGTTTCACAAGGGTCAGTGTTGTTTTCCTGGTTAATAGGGGCAAGTGTTGTTTTCCTGTTTCATAGGGGCCAGTGTTGTTTTCCTGTTTCATAAGGGTCAGCGTCGTTTTCCTGTTTCATAAGGGTCAGTGTTGTTTTCCTGTTTCATAAGGGTCAGCGTCGTTTTCCTGTTTCATAAGGGCCAGTGTTGTTTTCCTGTTTCATAAGGGTCAGCGTCGTTTTCCTGTTTCATAAGGGTCAGTGTTGTTTTCCTGTTTCATAAGGGTCAGCATCGTTTTCCTGTTTCATAAGGGCCAGTGTTGTTTTCCTGTTTCATAAGGGTCAGCGTCGTTTTCCTGTTTCATAAGGATCAGTGTTGTTTTCCTGTTTCATAAGGGCCAGCGTCGTTTTCCTATTTCATAAGGGTCAGTGTTGTTTTCCTGTTTCATAAGGGCCAGTGTTTTTTTCCTGTTTCATAAGGGTCAGCATCGTTTTCCTGTTTCATAAGGGTCAGTGTTGTTTTCCTGTTTCATAAGGGTCAGCGTCATTTTCCTGTTTCATGGGGGCAGTGTTGTGTTTCTTTTTCATAGGTGTCAGTGTCGTTGTCCTGTTATCATAGGGGCCAGTGTTGTTTTCCTGTTTCACAAGGGTCAGTATTGTTGTCCTGTTTCATGGGGGCAGTGTTGTTTTCCTACTTCATAGGTGTCAGTGTCGTTGTCCTGTTTCATAGGGGCCAGTCTTGTTTTCCTGTTTCACAAGGGTCAGTGTTGTTTTTCTTTTTCATAGAGGTCAGTGTCGTTGTCCTGTTTCATAAGGGTCAGTGTTGTTTTCCTGTTTCACAAGGGTCAGTGTTGTTGTCCTGTTTCATAGAGGTCATTGTCGTTTTCCTGTTTCATAAGGATCAGTGTTGTTTTCCTGGTTAATAGGGGCCAGTGTTGTTTTCCTGTTTCATAGGGGCCAGTGTTGTTTTCCTGTTTCATAAGGGTCAGCGTCGTTTTCCTGTTTCATAAGGGTCAGTGTTGTTTTCCTGTTTCATAAGGGTCAGCGTTGTTTTCCTGTTTCATAAGGATAAGTGTTGTTTTCCTGTTTCATAAGGGTCAGTGTTGTTTTCCTGTTTCATAAGGGTCAGCGTCGTTTTCCTGTTTCATAAGGGCCAGTGTTGTTTTCCTGTTTCATAAGGGTCAGCGTCGTTTTCCTGTTTCATAAGGGTCAGTGTTGTTTTCCTGTTTCATAAGGGTCAGCATCGTTTTCCTGTTTCATAAGGGCCAGTGTTGTTTTCCTGTTTCATAAGGGTCAGCATCGTTTTCCTGTTTCATAAGGATCAGTGTTGTTTTCCTGTTTCATAAGGGCCAGCGTCGTTTTCCTATTTCATAAGGGTCAGTGTTGTTTTCCTGTTTCATAAGGGCCAGTGTTTTTTTCCTGTTTCATAAGGGTCAGCATCGTTTTCCTGTTTCATAAGGGTCAGTGTTGTTTTCCTGTTTCATAAGGGTCAGCGTCGTTTTCCTGTTTCATGGGGGCAGT
Source organism: Salvelinus alpinus (assembly GCF_045679555.1). Lineage (NCBI taxonomy): Eukaryota > Metazoa > Chordata > Actinopteri > Salmoniformes > Salmonidae > Salvelinus > Salvelinus alpinus. The sequence goes on along the minus strand of NC_092089.1, from coordinate 86,514,431 downwards.
GTTGTTTTTCTTTTTCATAGGTGTCAGTGTCGTTGTCCTGTTATCATAGGGGCCAGTGTTGTTTTCCTGTTTCACAAGGGTCAGTATTGTTGTCCTGTTTCATGGGGGCAGTGTTGTTTTCCTACTTCATAGGTGTCAGTGTCGTTGTCCTGTTTCATAGGGGCCAGTCTTGTTTTCCTATTTCACAAGGGTCAGTGTTGTTTTTCTTTTTCATAGAGGTCAGTGTCGTTGTCCTGTTTCATAAGGGTCAGTGTTGTTTTCCTGTTTCACAAGGGTCAGTGTTGTTGTCCTGTTTCATAGAGGTCATTGTCGTTTTCCTGTTTCATAAGGATCAGTGTTGTTTTCCTGGTTAATAGGGGCCAGTATTGTTTTCCTGTTTCATAGGGGCCAGTGTTGTTTTCCTGTTTCATAAGGGTCAGCGTCGTTTTCCTGTTTCATAAGGGTCAGTGTTGTTTTCCTGTTTCATAAGGGTCAGCGTTGTTTTCCTGTTTCATAAGGGTCAGTGTTGTTTTCCTGTTTCGTAAGGGTCAGCGTCGTTTTCCTGTTTCATAAGGGTCAGTGTTGTTTTCCTGTATCATAAGGGTCAGCGTCGTTTTCCTGTTTCATAGGGGCCAGTGTCGTTGTCCTGTTATCATAGCAGCCAGTGTTGTTTTCCTGTTTCACAAGGGTCAGTGTTGTTGTCCTGTTTCATGGGGGCAGTGTTGTTTTCCTAATTCATAGGTGTCAGTGTCGTTGTCCTGTTTCATAGGGGCCAGTGTTGTTTTCCTGTTTCACAAGGGTCAGTGTTGTTTTCCTGGTTAATAGGGGCAAGTGTTGTTTTCCTGTTTCATAGGGGCCAGTGTTGTTTTCCTGTTTCATAGAGGTCAGTGTTGTTTTCCTGTTTCACAAGGGTCAGTGTTGTTTTCCTGTTTCATAAGGATCAGTGTTGTTTTCCTGGTTAATAGGGGCCAGTGTTGTTTTCCTGGTTAATAGGGGCAAGTGTTGTTTTCCTGTTTCATAAGGGTCAGCGTCGTTTTCCTGTTTCATAAGGGTCAGCGTCGTTTTCCTGTTTCATAGGGGCCAGTGTTGTTTTTCTTTTTCATAGGTGTCAGTGTCATTGTCCTGTTTCATAGGGGTAAGTGTCATTGTCCTGTTTCATAGGGGCCAGTGTTGTTTTTCTTTTTCATAGGTGTCAGTGTCGTTGTCCTGTTATCATAGCGGCCAGTGTTGTTTTCCTGTTTCACAAGGGTCAGTGTTGTTGTCCTGTTTCATGGGGGCAGTGTTGTTTTCCTATTTCATAGGTGTCAGTGTCGTTGTCCTGTTTCATAGGGGCCAGTGTTGTTTTCCAGTTTCATGGGGGCAGTGTTGTTTTCCTATTTCATAGGTGTCAGTGTCGTTGTCCTGTTTCATAGGGGCCAGTGTTGTTTTCCTTTTTCACAAGGGTCAGCGTCGTTTTCCTGTTTCATGGGGGCAGTGTTGTTTTTCTTTTTCATAGGTGTCAGTGTCGTTGTCCTGTTATCATAGGGGCCAGTGTTGTTTTCCTGTTTCACAAGGGTCAGTATTGTTGTCCTGTTTCATGGGGGCAGTGTTGTTTTCCTACTTCATAGGTGTCAGTGTCGTTGTCCTGTTTCATAGGGGCCAGTCTTGTTTTCCTGTTTCACAAGGGTCAGTGTTGTTTTTCTTTTTCATAGAGGTCAGTGTCGTTGTCCTGTTTCATAAGGGTCAGTGTTGTTTTCCTGTTTCACAAGGGTCAGTGTTGTTGTCCTGTTTCATAGAGGTCATTGTCGTTTTCCTGTTTCATAAGGATCAGTGTTGTTTTCCTGGTTAATAGGGGCCAGTGTTGTTTTCCTGTTTCATAGGGGCCAGTGTTGTTTTCCTGTTTCATAAGGGTCAGCGTCGTTTTCCTGTTTCATAAGGGTCAGTGTTGTTTTCCTGTTTCATAAGGGTCAGCGTCGTTTTCCTGTTTCATAGGGGCCAGTGTCGTTGTCCTGTTATCATAGCAGCCAGTGTTGTTTTCCTGTTTCACAAGGGTCAGTGTTGTTGTCCTGTTTCATGGGGGCAGTGTTGTTTTCCTAATTCATAGGTGTCAGTGTCGTTGTCCTGTTTCATAGGGGCCAGTGTTGTTTTCCTGTTTCACAAGGGTCAGTGTTGTTTTCCTGGTTAATAGGGGCAAGTGTTGTTTTCCTGTTTCATAGGGGCCAGTGTTGTTTTCCTGTTTCATAGAGGTCAGTGTTGTTTTCCTGTTTCACAAGGGTCAGTGTTGTTTTCCTGTTTCATAAGGATCAGTGTTGTTTTCCTGGTTAATAGGGGCCAGTGTTGTTTTCCTGGTTAATAGGGGCAAGTGTTGTTTTCCTGTTTCATAAGGGTCAGCGTCGTTTTCCTGTTTCATAAGGGTCAGCGTCGTTTTCCTGTTTCATAGGGGCCAGTGTTGTTTTTCTTTTTCATAGGTGTCAGTGTCATTGTCCTGTTTCATAGGGGTAAGTGTCATTGTCCTGTTTCATAGGGGCCAGTGTTGTTTTTCTTTTTCATAGGTGTCAGTGTCGTTGTCCTGTTATCATAGCGGCCAGTGTTGTTTTCCTGTTTCACAAGGGTCAGTGTTGTTGTCCTGTTTCATGGGGGCAGTGTTGTTTTCCTATTTCATAGGTGTCAGTGTCGTTGTCCTGTTTCATAGGGGCCAGTGTTGTTTTCCTGTTTCATGGGGGCAGTGTTGTTTTCCTATTTCATAGGTGTCAGTGTCGTTGTCCTGTTTCATAGGGGCCAGTGTTGTTTTCCTTTTTCACAAGGGTCAGTGTTGTTGTCCTGTTTCATAGGGGCCAGTGTTGTTTTTCTTTTTCATAGCGGCCAGTGTTGTTTTCCTATTTCATAGGTGTCAGTGTCGTTGTCCTGTTTCATAACGGTCAGTGTTGTTTTCCTGTTTCACAAGGGTCAGTGTTGTTGTCCTGTTTCATAAGGGTCAGTGTCGTTTTACTGTTTCATAACGGTCAGTGTTGTTTTCTTGTTTCATAAGGGCCAGCGTCGTTTTCCTGTTTCATAGGGCCAGTGTTGTTTTTCTTTTTCATAGGTGTCAGTGTCATTGTCCTGTTTCATAGGGGTAAGTGTCATTGTCCTGTTTCATAGGGGCCAGTGTTGTTTTCCTGTTTCACAAGGGTCAGTGTTGTTGTCCTGTTTCATGGGGGCAGTGTTGTTTTCCTATTTCATAGGTGTCAGTGTCGTTGTCCTGTTTCATAGGGGCCAGTGTTGTTTTCCTGTTTCACGGGGGCAGTGTTGTTTTCCTATTTCATAGGTGTCAGTGTCGTTGTCCTGTTTCATAGGGGCCAGTGTTGTTTTCCTGTTTCACAAGGGTCAGTGTTGTTGTCCTGTTTCATAGAGGTCAGTGTCGTTGTCCTGTTTCATAGGGGCCAGTGTTGTTTTCCTATTTCATAGGGGTCAGTGTTGTTGTCCTGTTTCATAGGGGCCAGTGTTGTTTTTCTTTTTCATAGCGGCCAGTGTTGTTTTCCTATTTCATAGGGGTCAGTGTTGTTGTCCTGTTTCATAGGGGCCAGTGTTGTTTTTCTTTTTCATAGCGGCCAGTGTTGTTTTCCTATTTCATAGGTGTCAGTGTCGTTGTCCTGTTTCATAAGGGTCAGTGTTGTTTTCCTGTTTCATAGGGGTCAGTGTTGTTTTCCTGTTTCATAAGGGTCAGTGTCATCGTCCTGTTTCATAGGTGTCAGTGTCGTTGTACTGTTTCATTGGGGTCAGTGTTGTTTTCCTGTTTCACAGTGGTCACTGTCGTTGTCCTGTTTCATCGGGGTCAGTGTCATCGTCCTGTTTCATAGTGGTCACTGTCGTTGTCCTGTTTCATAGGGGTAAGTGTCATTGTCCTGTTTCATAGGGGTCACTGTCATTGTCCTGTTTCATAGGGGCCAGTGTTGTTTTCCTGTTTCACAAGGGTCAGTGTTGTTGTCCTGTTTCATAGAGGTCAGTGTCGTTGTCCTGTTTCATAGGGGCCAGTGTTGTTTTCCTATTTCATAGGGGTCAGTGTTGTTGTCCTGTTTCATAGGGGCCAGTGTTGTTTTTCTTTTTCATAGCGGCCAGTGTTGTTTTCCTATTTCATAGGGGTCAGTGTTGTTGTCCTGTTTCATAGGGGCCAGTGTTGTTTTTCTTTTTCATAGCGGCCAGTGTTGTTTTCCTATTTCATAGGGGTCAGTGTTGTTGTCCTGTTTCATAGGGGCCAGTGTTGTTTTTCTTTTTCATAGGGGCCAGTGTTGTTTTTCTTTTTCATAGGTGTCAGTGTCCTTGCCCTATTTCATAGTGGTCACTTTTGTTGTCCTGTTTCATAGGGACCAGTATCATTGTCTTGTTTCATAGGGGTCACTGTCATTGTCCTGTTTCATAGGGGTCATTGTTGTTTTCCTGTATCATAGGTGCCAGTATCATTGTCCTCTTTTCATAGGGATCAAGCGAACCCTGGAGCACAGGTATTGAATTCCACTGTGTTGTTTTAGACTCACAAAGGTCTATGGGGCAAGTACTGTATGACCCCTGGCCTTAGATAATTCTCTAGAGCAGGTATTCCCAAACTGTACCCCCAGAGGTATGCGCAATGCCGTCAGGTGTACGCCAAATAAAATGTGATTCACATTGAAAAAATAAATAAAAAGGTCTTTAAGATACTAATGCCCTTTGCAACAACGTACCTATGTGAGAGTGAATTCTTGGCCCTCACTAGCATGAAAACTAAATACAGGCACAGACTGTGTGTGGAAAATGATATACGGACCCCCCATCCCGGATCCGGGATCATCCTCATCAGAAACGCTGACTAGCATCAGCCATTCTCCGCCATGTTGGAGTCCAAAGAGTCCACAAAAATACGAAATAACATCATAAATATTCCCTTACCTTTGATGAACTTTCATCAGAATGCAGTGCCAGGAATCCTAGTTCCACAATAAATCGTTGTTTTGTTTTAGAATGTCCATTTCGTCTGTCGAATTAGCAACTTTGGCTAGCATGGTGGAGCTCACGTATCCATGAAGATTTTACGCATGAATGAAAAATTCAAAAAGTCATAATAAAAGTCGAATAAACTGGTCAAACTCAGTTGAGAATCCATCTTTAGGATGTTTTTCACAAATATATCCAATAACGTCCCAGACGGAGCATTTCTTCGTGTCTACCTAACGCATTGCAGACAACGATATGACAAACCCAAGTGTGTAGCCAAGTACTACCAATATGGCTGACCTCTCACTCCAACCGGTCCCAGAAAAGGCTAGACACTTCATTCCACGTTCTACTGCCTGTTGACATCTAGTGGAAGGCGTATGAAATGCATACAGATCCATAAATAAAAGACAATTGAATAGGCAATGCCTTTCACAGAGACCCATTTCAGAATTTTCACTTCCTGTTTGGAAGTTTGCCTGCCAAATGAGTTCTGTTTTACTCACAGATATAATTCAAACTGTTTTAGAAACTTCAGAGTGGTTTCTATCCAATAATATGCATATCATATGATCTAGGACAGAGTACGAGGCCGTTTAAATTGGGCACAATTTTATCCAGAACTGAAAAGGTCGCCCCCTATTTCCAAGAGGTTAAGACTGTAACGGCTGTCGCTCTCCTCATCCTCGGACGAGGAGAGGAGAGAAGGATCATCAGACCAAAATGCAGCAGTAGGGAAATAGGCCATATCTTTATTTGAAACGACGATGATGGCAACACGGAAAAACAAAACACTTTCAAAAATACAAAACAAGAAAACGAAGTAGACGAAACCTGAACATGAACTTACATAATTAAACGTAACACTTACGGACAGGAACAGACTACATCGAAACGACACGAACAACCGAACAGTCCCGTATGGTGCAAGACATAACACAGATACGGAAGACAATCACCCACAAACAAACAGTGAGAACACCCTACCTAAATATGACTCTTAATTAGAGGAGAACGCAAAACACCTGCCTCTAATTAAGAGCCATACCAGGCAACCACAACCAACATAGAAACAGATAACATAGACTGCCCACCCAAAACACATGCCCTGACCTAAACACATACAAAAACAACATAAAACAGGTCAGGACCGTTACAAAGACTTAGACTCTCTCCAATACAACCCAACATTGCAGAGTTATACGCATCCATACAGTGAGGGAAAAAAGTATTTGATCCCCTGCTGATTTTGTACGTTTGCCCACTGACAAAGAAATGATCAGTCTATAATTTTAATGGTAGGTTTATTTGAACAGTGAGAGACAGAATATCAACAAAAAAATCCAGAAAAACGCATGTCAAAAATGTTATGAATTGATTTGCATTTTAATGAGGGAAATAAGTATTTGACCCCTCTGCAAAACATGACTTAGTACTTGGTGGCAAAACCCTTGTTGGCAATCACAGAGGTCAGACGTTTCTTGTAGTTGGCCACCAGGTTTGCACACATCTCAGGAGGGATTTTGTCCCACTCCTCTTTGCAGATCTTCTTCAAGTCATTAAGGTTTCGAGGCTGACGTTTGGCAACTCGAACCTTCAGCTCCCTCCACAGATTTTCTATGGGATTAAGGTCTGGAGACTGGCTAGGCCACTCCAGGACCTTAATGTGCTTCTTCTTGAGCCACTCCTTTGTTGCCTTGGCCGTGTGTTTTGGGTCATTGTCATGCTGGAATACCCATCCACGACCCATTTTCAATACCCTGGCTGAGGGAAGGAGGTTTTCACCCAAGATTTGACGGTACATGGCTCCGTCCATCGTCCCTTTGATGCGGTGAAGTTGTCCTGTCCCTTTAGCAGAAAAACACCCCCAAAGCATAATGTTTCCACCTCCATGTTTGACGGTGGGGATGGTTTCTTGGGGTCATAGGCAGCATTCCTCCTCCTCCAAACACGGCAAGTTGGGTTGATGCCAAAGAACTCCATTTTGGTCTCATCTGACCACAACACGTTCACCCAGTTGTCCTCTGAATCATTCAGATGTTCATTGGCAAACTTCAGACGGGCATGTATATGTGCTTTCTTGAGCAGGGGGACCTTGCGGGCGCTGCAGGATTTCAGTCCTTCACGGCATAGTGTGTTACCAATTGTTTTCTTGATGACTATGGTCCCAGCTGCCTTGAGATCATTGACAAGATCCTCCTGTGTAGTTCTGGGCTGATTCCTCACCGTTCTCATGATCATTGCAACTCCACGAGGTGAGATCTTGCATGGAGCCCCAGGCTGAGGGAGATTGACAGTTCTTTTGTGTTTCTTCCATTTGCGAATAATCACAGAAACTGTTGTCACCTTCTCACCAAGCTGCTTGGCGATGGTCTTGTAGCCCATTCCAGCCTTGTGTAGGTCTACAATCTTGTCCCTGACATCCTTGGAGAGCTCTTTGGTCTTGGCCATGGTGGAGAGTTTGGAATCTGATTGATTGATTGCTTCTGTGGACAGGTATCTTTTATACAGGTAAGAAACTGAGATTAGGAGCACTCCCTTTAAGAGTGTGCTCCTAATCTCCGTTCGTTACCTGTATGAAAGACACCTGGGAGCCAGAAATCTTTTTGATTGAGAAGGGGTCAAATACTTATTTCCCTCATTAAAATGCAAATCAATTTATAAAATTTTTGACATGCATTTTTCTGGATATTTTTGTTGTTATTCTGTCTCTCACTGTTCAAATAAACCTACCATTAAAATTATAGACTGATAATTTCTTTGTCAGTGGGCAAACGTACAAAATCAGCAGGGGATCAAATACTTTTTTCCCTCACTGTATGTAAGATGGTTAAATAAAGAGGAACATGATGATTATTATTATTATATTATTATTTGTGCCCTATAAGAGCTCTTTGTCACTTCCCACAAGCCGGGTTGTGACAAATACTCACAGACTTACAATGATGGCAAAAAAACAACATTTGAGAGTGCGCTGACCCCGGTGCTATGCCCCGGTGGTATGCAGCTGGAGGTTGAATGTTTGTAGAGGTACGCGACAATAAAAAGTTTGGGAACCATTGCTCTAGAGCATTGAGTATAGGGCTAGCAAGAAACATGATATAATACATATAGAAAAAGACTATACTTTGACCAGTCCAGTGAATAGCTTAGAATGAATAAAGATACACTACATTCATTAGCCGTTTACCCATTGTTGTGCTGTGGCCAGTGGTCACAAGCTGATCCCTAAATCAGGTAATAACTTCTAAACCCTAATATCCTAGCACTTAGCCCATCTCACCACAACGTATGGTAGGCTAATGACTGAACCAATGAATGCCCATTTGGCATTCAGCTTTAAGCGAGTTCAAAGGAACCACTCCATGGACACTCTATTGGAAATGCTATTTGTGGTGGCTGTAAAAGCTAGTGAATCTCATTAAAAGTGGATGTCTGTGGTCAAACTCCTTTCCTTTCTTGCCAGTGTGGGCAGGTCATGGAAATGAACCAGCACACTGTGTTCTGTGCACGGCACTCTGCATATTAATTCAGCCCAACTCATTTACTAGGTTATTCTATTCTGCTCACTTGTAGTTGATTATGTAGCACTCCCACTTCAGCAGACAGGGCCAATTTGCTCTTATTCACAGGCAATTCAGAGTGTATTTGTTTAGTTTTCCAGGAAGAGACTCTTCATGTATGCAAAGTCGGAACATGGCTTCCTCAGTCGCCGTGGCATTGTTTACATTAACCAGCTGCACTGGAGCATGGGAATACTTGTGTTCCTCAACGTCAGGGCCACAAGCTCTTTGAGGAGCGTATTTAAAAATATATACTTTTATGCTAAAGGCCTCTAAAAGGCGTGATGGGCAAGTGGTGACCGCCTCCTCTGGTCTTCAGTGGCTCCGGGCGAGGCATCAATAAACAATGAGGATTGGATCAGATGAAAAGCTGGAGGACTTCTTCATTAACAGTCTGTGAAAGCCTGTCTCGAGTGTCAGTCTCCACTTCTCCTTTGATCACAAATGAGTCCCCCCGTCTCTGGGTATTTCAATCCAGAAGACTCGGTCAGTGATCTGTCTCTTACCCTCTTTCATGTCTCAAGTCTACATGTCTCCTTCTGTACGTGTCACCTCCAGTAATTTCCAGGCTTTTTCAACTTGTCCTCTTAATTACCTGGTACAGGCTCACATAATCAAAAGAGCAAAGTCTGAGAGAGTAAAAGAGAGTACAACCTGAACGTGCGAAACATGAATTACCGGAATGTACGGGAGTCTTTAACAGGTGACATCTTGATGCCAATTATACGGGGTGAAAGCGTTGTCCATGTTCATCATGGCACAGTGAATAATTTGAAGTGTTCATCCTTACCTTTAGGAGATGTGCTATGACTTTTCTTTGATATGACATATCAGACGATGCACAATCTCCTCTCAAACCTTCATCGTCATGTGTGAATGTCAATCTCACCATAGCGTGCAGATGTACAAGCTGTATCACAATTGAATGGTTGTATTCAAATCAAAGGTAGACAGATGTGAAGTAACCTTCTGTTTGTACGTGTATTATTTTCAAGGTAAATGTTCCTTATAGTTTATATTGTACCTACTGTACCTACAATGACGTTGAAAATGTGTCACTACCATCATCGTGAATGATACCTTCATCACCATAACTATCAACACCGTCATTCCTAATCACCATATTTCTCAATACCTGCACCTTATTCACCAATAAAACCAAGACCACTGAGCAGTGTGAGGACATGGACATCTGCCTCAGAGTCAGAGCCCATCCTCAGCACAGCTCAAATGTGATGTTCAGGAGGCGAATCTCCCAAGACGATACATGAGTGGAATATCATCCACAGCCATATGCTGCTTCTAAAAGCTTCCTCTGTTCCCCTCTTTGCATTGAGATGGGGGAGTTTAAAGAGGGGCAGCAGCGAACTGAAAGAGCTCATTAAAAGAAGCACATCTAACATGTGTTCAGGAGCCCGCTACTCTTTACCCCTGCAGCGGTCCAATTACTTCCCCCCCCATACCATCCCACTTCTACCCCCTCCTCCCAAACTGCTGACCGGAGCGCCTGTTGTTTCCTCTTTGCCTGCCATTTTAACACTTAGCATCACAGCTTTTACTTGCCTCCATTCGGAACGCTATGGTGTTAGCAATGAAACGCCACATCTGCAGAAAGCGGGCCTCCATCTCAGACCGGGCCTATTCTCATTAGTGTCTGGAAGAGGTCCAAAGTTAAATGAAAGGAGAGGGGTGGTGTGGAGGGCAGCAAGGGATAGGGGGAGGAAAAGAGAAGGAAAGAGGAGAGGGGGGTAAAGCAATCAAATGCTTTCTGATGGTGATAGATCGTAAGAGTGCCTCTCAAATAATGGTTCCTTTGGGATTCCCTCTTTTTCAGTTGTGCTGATGTAAGAATTTGATGTGTGGGGATTGCATTTGAGAGCTCCACATGGTTACTGGTGAATGATGGAGAATACGTGTGGCTGTGACAGATTCTGACAAGATAGTGATGGAGTCAGTCAACGTCCTGAGGCATGACAGAAGCGTTTACGAGTCTGAATAACCCGTGAACCATGCAGATGATCTGACCCCATTGACCTTTTGACCCAGTGTGGTGTTTTCCTCAGTGTCTTGCATGAACACAGATGAGCATGATCCATTCAAAAGAATAACAAAAAAATCTACAGTTCAGCCAATGACATCTCACTAAATAAAATGTATTTGTTTAGTGTATACCGACGTACGTGATGTTTCCCTCCCTTGTCTTGAAGCTCCAGCCACTCGCCTCACCCTCAGACTTAGTCCCTTTCCCTCTCTCCTTCACTATTCATTCCCTCCCTCTTATCAATCAGAAGTGTCTGAGCATGGCACCTCAGACATCCAATCCCAGACAGAGATCTCCTGTGAGTATTAAACAAACATACCCCCAGAATAAGGTGGTGGAGGAGAGTTTGATGGCAGGAGAGATAGGAGAACAGACAGGTGGAGGGCTGAAGCACAGGTCAGAGTGGCAAGGCAAAGCAAGGAAAAGAAGTCCATACCTCTTGACAGAAATAACCATGAGATTAAAGAGGCCGTTAAAACCATGGCAATGGAAGAGATGTGTCCAGACTGGACATCTGAAAATGAGTGATTAGGCAGGGGAGAGCTGGGGTGGCTTTGGTAAGTGACGAAAGACGGTGAGTGATTTTGTCACCACTCGTGACAGTACCCCCCTCTGGCACCCTGGTAGCAAGGAGCTGGGTTAACAGGTCTGAGATGGAAGTAAATAACAGAGAGAGAGAAGGGGGAAAGGAAGCATTTTGTATAGGACCGACGAGGAATCCTCGTGTGTGTGTGTGCGTATGTGTGTGTGCGTATGTGTGTGTGTGTGTGTGTATGTGTGTGTGTGTTTGAATTTTTGTGTGCATGGCTTCTTGTACATACACTAAAGATTTCTGAAGTGTAATCCAAGTCAGACTGTTTTACAAGTGAAACCGTTCAGTATTTCCTATCTCAGGGTTGGGTGATATGCATTTGTGAAGCTCTGTCAGTGCACAAGCACTTATCTTTCAGTCATCCCAGTAACAACCCAGTAGCTCTGCTTAGATACTGCAAATAATGTAAGGAGAGCTGTCTTTCAAAGACAACTTCTGAATGTTCATTACAAAATGATCCAAATCTCAGTGAATCCAATATCTACATTAACTCCATAGAATGCTTTTCTCGAAAGGGTAAGACCTATGGTAGCCTATTTGTGCATCTAGTTTTCAAATCACTATTTAAAACTACCAAAAGTCCTCAAACTAGAACTGCAGGCTTCACTCAGAAAGCTAGTAGAATGTCCATCAGTACCCCCTCGCTATTTCTGCTTGGGTGAGAGCTATCTGTGCATTGAGCCTTGCGCAAATCACAGAAGAGACCCCAACACTGTTTAATTCCAACCTGCGATCAATCTCCAATCAACACTGCTATAAAGGTAATCACCAGAAACTTCTGAAGGAGTAGAAAGCCAATTTTCACAGGCTATCAGTGCATGGGATCCCCTCATCGATTCCTGCTGGATTTCTACCCTACAGCACGTTATCTGGATCGATTGTGTTTGTTTATGTGTATCAGGAATTCAGCAGAATATCTGTGGGGGTATGTTTGGCTGGTTGGAATTGGGAAACTGGGTTCCTTTCTATTCTCATAAAGTATCATGTCAGCTATCCTTTTCATCAGGCCAGGGTATCAACCATGATACTTACATGTATTATGCACAGATGTTTTAGGCCTATGATGCATGAAATTAGAGTTTAGCTTCTATGGTACATAGCCTGTGATCTAGAGATAGCGGTTCCAATTTAGACACATGTACCTCTCTCCCCACCGTAGACTGGGGTTCAATCCGTGCTCTAACCCTTTAATATGTTACTCTCAACCTCCTGTATCTTCTCTGATTTTCTCCATGTCTAAATAAAGCGTCAAAATACCCCCAAAATGTTTTCAAAAAAGTTCAGTTTAGTCAAATGTTATCTGTCGATGGCTACATCAATGTACAGTGCCTTCGGAAAGTATTCAGACCCCTTCACTTATTCCACATTTTGTTACATTACAGCCTTATTCTAAAATAGATTAAATAGTTTTTTCCCCTCCCACATCAATCTACATGCAATACCCATAATGACAAAGCCAAAACAAAGTTTTGCTAATTTATAAGAATGGAAATATCACATTTACTTTAATATTCAGACCCTTTACTCTGGACTTTGTTGAAGCACCTTTTTGCAGTGATTACAGGATCGAGTCGTCTTGGGTATAACGCTAAAATCTTGGCACACCTGTATTTGGGGAGTTTCTCCCATTCTTCTCTGCAGATCCTCTCAATCTCTTTCAGGTTGGATGGGGAGCGTTGCTGCAGAGCTATTTCAGCTCTCTCCAGAGATGTTCGAGCGGGTTCAAGTCCGGGCTCTGGCTGAGCCACTCAAGGGTCGTTGTCCTGTTGTAAGGTGAACAGTCAGCCCAGTCTGAGGTCCTGAGAGCTATGGAGCAGGTTTTCATCAAGGATCTCTCTGTACTTTGCTCCGTTCATCTTTGCCTCGATCTTGACTAGTCTCCCAGTCCCTGCTGCTGAAAAACATCACCACAGCATGATGCTGCCTCCACCATGCTTCACCGTAGGGATGGTGCCAGGATGGTGCAAGAGTTCAATCTTGGTTTAATCAGACCAGAGAATCTTGTTTCTCATGGTCTGAGAATCTTTAGGTGCCTTTTGGCAATTTCCAAGCGGGCTGTCATGTGCCTTTGACTGAGGATTGGCTTCCGTCTGGCCACTACCATAAAGGCCTGATTGGTGGAGTACTGCAGACATTGTTGTCCTTCTGGAAGGTTCTCCCATCTCCACAGAGGAACTCTAGAGCTCTGTCAAAGTGACTATTGGGTTCTTGGTTACCTCCCTGACCAAGGCCCTTCTCCCCCGATCTTGGTGGTTCCAAACTTCTTCCAATTAAGAATGATGGAGGCCACTGTGTTTTGGGGACCTTCAATGCTGCAGACATTTGTATGTACCCTTCCCCAGATCTGTGCCTCGACACAATCCTGTCTCGGAGCTCTAAGGACAATTCCTTCAACCTCATGGCTTGGTTTTTGCTCTGACATGCACTGTCAACTGTGGGACCTTATATAGACAGGTGTGTGCCTTTCCAAATCATGTTCAATCAATTGAATTTGCCACAGGTGGAATCCAATCCATGTGTATAATCATCTCAAGGATGATCAATGGAAGTAGGATGCACCTGAGCTCAATTTGGTGTCTCATAGCAAAGGGTCTGAATACTTATGTAAATAAGTTATTTATGTCTTTTAATAAATTTGCAAACATTTCTAAAAACCTATTTTTGCTTTGTCATTATGGGGTATAGTATGTAGATTGCTGGGGAAAAACATGTATTTATTCAATTTTAGAATAAGGCTGTAACGTAACAAAATGTGGAAAAAGTCAAGGAGTCTGAATACTTTCCGCAGGCACTGCCTGTGGTGGTATGACATTTAACTATGAGAAGTCAATACGCAAATGAAATATCAGGATTTTTATCAAGTTAAGAGATTTCTTGGATTTGTGCTTTTGTTGAGGATGCTGGATAGAAAGTGTAGGTTACATGGCATCTTCCTGGGTCTGACTCATGCAAGTCTTCTGACTCGTTTAAGTCTGACTAGTTCAAGTCTGACTCATTCAATTCACTGTCAAAAGGGCTGCAAAACTTGATAGCAGCTTTTGTGGGGGGGGGGGGGGGGGGGTGTAAATATTTCGCCATATCCCCCTATTCCCCCTGTATGAATTAAATATAGTCATATGAACTTGTAACGTGAACATTAAATGACAGTAACACCCACCGGATGGTGTTTCCATTTGCTAATGAGGAGCTAGGAGCAGTCATGGGCCTTGTAGAACAGCAGTAACACCATGCTCTTGCTGGCAAAACATTCTGTATTATTAAAGGAAGTGTATTATCCAATATTTTGCATCAGAGAGAGTGTGACAATGGAACACTTATTTGAATATTAGGGCGGAAGGTAGCCTAGTGTTTAGGATCTTTAGGCCAGTAACTGAAAGGTCACTGATTCAAATCCCTGAGTTGACTAGGGGAAAAATCTGTCGATGTGCCCTTGAAAAAGGCATTAAACCATAATTGTTCCAGGGTTGCTGTAAATATTGGCTGATCCCTGGCTCTGACCCACTCTCCGAGGTTGTCTCAGGGGGAGTGGGATATGCAAAAAAAATATTTGCACTTGTATGTGTGGAATAGGACAAATGTCAGCCCTCACAATTGAGAAGTTTTGAATGCTGATTTGCTAAAAGTGCATTCCAGCCGGTATCTATTCCACAAGTTACCACCGGCTAAATCTATGATGTTAAAATGCCTATTTAGTCGTTTCTAGGCAGGGAAGTTATGAACTTGATCTCCACTATAAAAAGCATCTAGACAATATCTCACATTTCTTTTAGACTAACATTTAGTTTTCAACAGCAGAGATTTGTATAAACCTTACTGTCTGTCTCTCCGACATTTGCAACATTGCAACATTTCTCAGCCAGTCGAAATCATGAATCAGCTGGCATCATTTTTATGGATTTTGTCAATGGAAAAAAGGTTAAACAAAACGAAGTGCAGCTAATTTGCAGTATTTCCAGCTTCAGTTTGAAGTTATTGTGTTAGCTGTGTTGTTTGCTAGCTCCTCTGAACGACAGTGTCCTAATGAGAGAGCACATTTTCTATGCCAGTCGAAATTGTGCCTCATTAGCTCATTGTTATGGATGTATCCAAATAAATGTCACTAGAAAACAGCTTAAACAAATGCAGCTACTGTTAGTATTCTTTCTGCACGGTTTGATGTGACTGTAAGTTAGCCATAGTTGGCTAGCTAGCAAGCAAGGGTTAAGAATGTTGCCAGCCAGTATGGCAATGAAACATTTAGAACGAACGACTGGGTCATGTCCATAGATACAGAACAAAAAGACGGAACGTCTGGGTCATGTCTCTGGCAACCTAACCAATAGAACGAACCATCAGCCGGCTTGGGTAGCAACCCTAGATTTGTTTCGGGACTATATCCTGTGGAAGGATGAAATAATATGAATAGATTCATCTAAATTTATTTTGAAACAAAAATACAGTACCAGTCAAATGTTTGGACACACTTACACATTCCAGGGTTTTTCTTTATTTTTTACTATTTTCTACATTGTAAAATAATATCGAGGACATCAAAACTATGAAATAACACATATGGAATCATACACAAATAAAAATATATTTTATATTTCAGATTCTTCAAAGTAGCCACCCTTTGCCTTGATGACACCTTTGCACAGTCTTGGCATTCTCCGAACCAGCTTCTTGAGGTAGTCACCTGGAATGCATTTCAATTAACAGGTGTGCCTTGTTAAAAGTTCATTTGTAGAATGTATTTCTATCTTAATGCATTTGAGCCAATCAGTTGTGTTGTGACAAGGTAGGGGTGGTATACAGAAGATAGCCCTATTTGGTAAAATACCAAGTCCATACTTTGGCAAGAACAGCTCAAATAAGCAAAGAGAAATGACAGTCTGTCATTTCTTTAAGTCATTAAGGTCAGTCAATCTGGAAAAATTTCAAGAACTTTGAAAGTTTCTTCAACTGCAGTCGCAAAAACCATAAAACGCTATGATGAAACTGGCTCTCATGAGGACCGCCACAGGAAAGTAAGACCCAGAGTTACCTCTGCTGCGAGGGTATGTTAATTAGAGTTAACTGCACCTCAGATTGCAGCCCAAATAAATGTTTCACAGTCCAAGTAACAGACAGTAGCGTAAATTACTTAAGTGTGTTACGAATCCCGCCGAAGATGGTGCCTCTTCCCGTTCGGGCGGCGCTCGGCGGTCGTCGTCTCCGGCCTACTAGCTGCCACCGATCCCCTTTTCTGTTTCATTTAGTTTTGTCTGATTTGTTGCTGTGTCTGTGTTTGTTTCACCACACGGTACTGTTTCGTTTCGTTCGTTCGTTTGTTCCTACCTGTTCGTGCGCACCTGTTTTGTGTTTAGGTTTATTGTGGGCTATTTAAACCCAGTTGGCCCGACGACTTTTGTGCGGGCTTGTTTTTCTGTTTGTGGTGTTCGATATGCGACCAAATTACCACCCCATCGACGGGGGGATTGCGTGATAAACCTCCAGGAGAACGCTGCACTTCCCAGGAGTCACGTGTACCCACTGTCTCAGGAGGAGACGTTGGCTATGGAGACATATATCACGGAAACTCTGAGACAGGGGTTCATTCGGCCCTCCATGTCACCTGTCTCCTCGAGTTTCTTTTTTGTGAAGAAAAAGGAGGGAGGACTGCGTCCGTGCATTGATTATCGAGGTCTAAATTCGATCACAGTGGGATTTAGTTATCCGCTACCTCTCATCGCTACGGCGGTGGAATCATTCCACGGAGCGCGTTTTTTCACAAAATTGGATCTCAGGAGCGCGTATAATCTGGTGCGTATTCGGGAGGGAGACGAGTGGAAAACAGCGTTTAGTACCACATCAGGCCACTATGAGTACCTCGTCATGCCGTATGGGTTAAAGAATGCTCCAGCCATTTTTCAATCCTTTGTCGATGAGATTCTCAGGGACCTGCACGGGCAGGGTGTGGTGGTATACATTGATGACATCTTGATCTATTCTGCCACACGCGCCGCGCATGTCTCCCTGGTGCGCAAGGTACTTGGGCGACTGCTGGAGCATGACCTATACGTCAAGGCTGAGAAATGTGTGTTCTCAAAACGACCTGTTTCCTTCCTGGGTTATCGCATTTCCACCTCGGGGGTGGTGATGGAGTGTGACCGCGTTAACGCCGTGCGTAATTGGCCGACTCCGACCACGGTAAAGGAGGTGCAGCAGTTTTTAGGATTTGCCAATTACTACCGGAGGTTTATCCGGGGTTTTGGCCAAGTGGCGGCGCCTATTACCTCACTGCTGAAGGGGGGGCCGGTGCGTTTACGTTGGTCGGCTGAGGCAGATAGAGCTTTCAGCCAGCTGAAGGCTCTGTTTACTGACGCGCCCGTGTTGGCGCATCCGGACCCTTCGTTAGCATTCATAGTGGAGGTGGATGCGTCCGAGGCTGGGGTTGGAGCCGTGCTGTCACAGCGCTCGGGCACGCCACCGAAGCTCCGCCCCTGCGCTTTCTTTTCTAAGAAGCTGGATCCGGCAGAGCGGAACTATGATGTGGGGGACCCGGGAGTTGCTAGCTATGGTAAAAGCCTTGAAGGTGTGGAGACACTGGCTTGAGGGGGCTAAACACCCTTTCCTCGTCTGGACTGACCACCGCAATCTGGAGTATATCCGGGCGGCGAGGAGACTGAATCCGCGTCAGGCTAGGTGGGCCATGTTCTTTACCCGATTTAGATTTACCATCTCTTATCGACCAGGGTCTCTTAACACTAAGGCCGAAGCTCTGTCCCGTCTCTATGACACTGAGGACCGGTCCATCGATCCAACTCCCATCCTTCCAGCTTCTAGGCTGGTGGCTCCGGTGGTATGGGAGGTGGACGCGGACATCGAGCGGGCGTTGCGGTTGGAACCTGCGCCCTCACAGTGTCCGACCGGCCTCAGGTACGTGCCGCTTGGTGTTCGTGATCAATTGATTCGGTGGGCTCACACACTACCTCCTTCAGGTCATCCGGGGATTGCGAGGACGGTGCGTGGTCTTAGGGGTAAATACTGGTGGCCCACCTTAGCTAAGGACGTGAGGCTTTATGTCTCCTCCTGTTCGGTGTGCGCGCAGAGTAAGGCTCCAAGGCACCTGCCTAGAGGGAAGTTATAGCCCCTCCCTGTTCCACAACGGCCCAGGTCTCATCTATCGGTGGACTTTCTGACTGATCTTCCCCCATCTCAGGGGAACACCACCATTCTGGTCGTTGTGGATCGGTTCTCTAAGTCCTGACGTCTCCTCCCATTGCCTGGTCTCCCTACGGCCCTACAGACTGCGGAGGCTCGACTTACCCACGTCTTCCGGCACTACGGGGTGCCGGAGGATATCGTATCTGATCGAGGTCCCCAGTTCACGTCCCGTGTTTGGAGGGCGTTTATGGAGTGTCTGGGGGGTCTCGGTCAGCCTCACCTCTGGTTATCACCCCGAAAGTAATGGGCAGGTGGAAAGAGTAAACCAGGAAGTGGGTAGGTTTCTGAGGTCGTATTGCCAGGACCGGCCAGGAGAATGGGCGAGGTACGTCCCATGGGCGGAGTTGGCGCAGAACTCACTCCGTCACTCCTCCACGAACATATAGCCATTTCAATGCGTGCTGGGCAACCAGCCGGTCCTGGCTCCGTGGCATCAGAGTCAGACCGAAGCTCCTGCGGTGGAGGAGTGGGTACAGCGCTCTAGGGAGACCTGGCGGGCAGTCCAGGACTCTCTTCAGCAGGCCAGTGGACGGCAGAAGAAGAGCGCTGACCGCCACCGCAGTGAGGCCCCTGTGTTCGCACCAGGGGACAGGGTCTGGCTCTCGGCCCGAAACCTGCCCCTCCGCCTGCCCTGCCGGAAGCTGGGGCCGCAGTGTGTGGGGCCATTTAAAGTCCTGAGGAGGATAAACGAGGTGTGTTATAGATTGCAACTTCCCTCTTACTATCGTATTAACACGTTTCATGTGTCTCTCCTCAGGCCGGTAGTAGCTGGTCCCCTTCAGGAAGGTGAGGTGCCGGAGGTCCCTCCGCCCCCTCTTGACATCGAGGGGTCACCGGCGTACACGGTACAAGCTATTCTGGACTCGAGACGCCGGGTGAGGGGCCTGCGGTACCTCGTGGACTGGGAGGGGTACGGTCCGGAGGAGAGGTGCTGGGTACCGGTGGGGGACATTTTGGATCCTTCCCTCTTGAGGGACTTTCACCGCCTCCACCCGGATCGCCCTGCTCCTTGCCCTCCGGGTCGCCCTCCGGGTCGCCCTCGGCCCCCTGCTGCGGGAGCCGTGCATCGGGGGGGGTACTTGTTACGAATCCCGCCAAAGATGGTGCCTCTTCCCGTTCGGGCGGCGCTCGGCGCTCGTCGTCTCCGGCCTACTAGCTGCCACCGATCCCCTTTTCTGTTTCATTTAGTTTTGTCTGATTTGTTGCTGTGTCTGTGTTTGTTTCACCACACGGTACTGTTTCTTTTCGTTTGTTCGTTTGTTCCTACCTGTTCGTGCGTTCATGTTTTATGTTCTCAAGTTCAGGTCTGTTCACGTCGTTTTGTTATTTTGTATTTTGTCAGTGTTCTGTTTAGTTGGATAAATCATTAAATTTCGACATCATGAACATTCACCACGCTGCGCCTTGGTCCTCCTCTCTTCCACCTAAAGACGAGCGTTACAAAGTGCAAATACTTTTAAGAACTACTTAAGTCGTTTTTTGGGGTATCTGTACTTAACGTTACTATTTATATTTTTGAGAACTTTTCCTTTAATTCCACTACATTCCTAAAGAAAATAATGTACTTTTTACTCCTTACATTTTCCCTGACACACAAAAGTACTCTTACATTTAGAATGCTCTAACAGGACAGAAATATGGCACCTATCAATATAATGCTTTGTCGTCCCTACTGCACCTGATCTGGCGGACTCACAAAACACAACTACTGTGTTTATAAATTATGTCTGAGTGTTAGAGTGTGCCCCTTTCTCTCCATAATTTAAAATAATACAAAAATAGTGCTGTCTAGTTTGATTAATATAAGGATGTTGATGTATAACATTTACTTTTACTCAAATATGACAATTTTGTACTTTTTCTACCACAGTACTTAGGTACATTTTAAACCAGATACTTTCAGACTTTTACTCAAGTTTTATTTCCCTGGGTAACTTTCACTTTTGATTGAGTCATTTTCTGTTAAGTTATCTTTAATTTTACTCAAGTATGACAATTGAGTACTTTTTCTACCACTGGTAACAGACACATCTCAACATCAACTGTTTAGAGGAGACTGCGTGAAATCAGGCCTTCATGGTCGATTTGCTGCAAAGAAACCACTACTAAAGGACACCAATAGGAAGAAGACACTTGCTTGGGCCAAGAAACATGAGCAATGGACATTAGACCGGTGGAAATCTGTCCTTTGGTTTGATGTGTCCAAATTTGAGATTTTTGGTTACAACCACCATGTCTTTGTGAGACGCGGAGTAGGTGAACGGATGATCTCTGCATGCGTGGTTCTCACTGTGAAGCATGGAGGAGGAGGTGTGATAATCTGGGGGTGCGTTGCTGGTGACACTGTCTGTGATTTATTTAGAATTCATGGCACACTTAACCAGAATGGCTACCACAGCATTCCGGTGCAATACACCACTCCAACTGGTTTGCGCTTACTGGGACTATAATTTATTTTTCAACAGGACAATGACTAAACACACCTCCAGGCTGTGTAAGGGCTATTTGACCAAGAAGGAGAGTGATGGAGTGCTGCATCAGATGATCTGGCCTCCACAATCACCCGACATCAACCCAATTGAGATGGTTTGGGATGAGTTGGACCGCAGAGTGAAGGAAAAGCAGCCAACAAATGCTCAGCATATGTGGGAACTCGTTCAAGACTGTTGAAAAGCATTCCTCATTATGCTGGTTGAGAGAATGTCAAGAGTGTGCAAGCTGTCATCAAGGCGAAGGGTGACTACTTTGAAGAATCTAAAATATTAAATATTAAATATTAAATAAGTGTTTTTTTGGTTACTACATGATTCCACATGTGTTATTTCATAGTTTTGATGTATTTACTATTATTCTACAATGTTGAAAATAGTAAAAATAAAGAAAAACCCTTGAATGAGTAGGTGTGTCCAAACTTTTGACTATTACTGTCTGTCAATCATTATTTTAATATGTTGGTAACCCGCTGTGTAAAAGTGATAATGCCCTCGAAGCTGGTGTTCGGGCATAACAACACCCATGCCAATATATCCTCCAAACACCGGCTTCTCGGGCATCATCACTTAAATTTACCCCTTTCATGTATGAATGCGATTTTGAATGTATTTGTCAAAATGTTACAGATGTTTCTGTGTGTTATTTAGTCAGCAGCAACGATGTTTAATACAATAATTGTGTTATTTGTATATTACATGTGTTATCTTGCTCTGACCCTACGCTTTACTCACTAGACTTCGACATTAGCCGTTTGGCTAGCTAGCTTGCTAGAAGGCTGCTCTCTTGCACTAGGTGAATTTGTGAACAGAGTGTGACAGAGAGAACTCACTCACAGCTCCTGTGTGTGTGGGTGAATAGGAACAATGGAAAACATTTGGGGAATGTGAATGTTGTTATCTAAATCACTAAATAGTAATTAATACAAGGTTATACAAGTTTTTGTTATTAGGATGAGTTTGCATACTGATAGGAATTAATACATACAGTAGGTAATACATATAGGAACAGTATATACAAGGATAATTAATGGTGATAATAAATAGAGGGATACGTGATGCATTTAAAAAGGTTAAACATTTTGTCATCACATTTCATAGTGTCAATTTAAAGAGCGACAATAAAGGATTCATTGAGCCATTATAATGTATAAATGAGACAATACTGGTTTATTGTAATTTGAAAGAATATATTTTGTGCATTTGTGAAACATTATATTTTGTAGCTATGTAAATGGTTGATGATTTTATATGAAATCACTCATTACAAGTGACTTGAAGCTGAAGCTACATCTCTGTGTGATTTATTTATATGTTTCCCCCTTTCAGGGGTATAACACTTGAAGCATCTGTGCAGCAATAAAACCGCAACAGCCGTCCTTGTGAAACCAATGCATATGAATGACATTGATTATAATAACAGAAATGTAACCTACGGTGTCCATATTAGGACAGCCTCAGTCTCAGCAGAGTATCACCTTAGTAACCAATGATAATAAACACAGCAATAGTTCAATATTACACTGTCAGTGTAATGAAATAAGTCTGGCAGCTGGAATTGTAAAGTACACTATCCCTTTTAGGAGTCTTAGGTTTCAGTTTAGAACATCCTCAGTTGCGAGCCGTAGGTTTCAGTCTAGAACATCCGCAGTTGTGAGCCGTAGGTTTTAGTCGTGTATACTACTATAGAGAGAAGTAAAGTGGTGTAGTAGACTCCACATTGTTTTACACAGGGGCAGTGGATGTCTCAGGGGACATCGTCAAGAGCCTGCTAATGAAGGAGCAATTACCCCCCCTTCATAATGTAGTGGGTCGTGCCATTGTGTCACCCACAGTGTCTGCCCCAGTCTAATACTGTACCATCATACCATCATTTCCCAGATGGATGTCAAGTAATATGAGGGGCTGTCAGGGGATACAGTCAGTTCCATGAAGGAAATGACAGCATGTTCACCGTAATGATCTCCGTGAGATACGCCCAGACCTCTCAATATACTACTTACTCGGATTATGCCAATCAACTAACGCTATCCTCAATACAAGATGGACTACCGCCTGAAAAAAGCAGCATACTCCATTAACACTAGACTAGATCACGTTAAGGAGGACTTGTAATGGTATGATTATGCACTAGGTTGTAACTACCTCAAGATCTCACCATAGTCAACCAACAAAATACCAAAGACAATAAGGAGACATCCAAAAGCTCCATGTGTACTTCAAACTTCCCAGAATGCATTATCCATTAATGGAGCGGCAATGTACTTAGGAGTTGGCTATGCATGTTAATGGGGATTTCATGAAAAGACAACGTAAGATAGATGGGAATGTATCCAAGGTTTGGTATGTTAATTGTGGTGCCTAAGGCTATGTGTGTACAGGGAGAGCTCTCTTAAAGAAGAACGAGGTTTCTTTCACTATCAGACCCATTGTTGCTGACATCAAGAGAAGGTCTGTTTGCCACAACAACATTTCGGACATCATTGTTTTATTCATTATAAACACATTTTCTTATTAATGAAAGAGTGGCCAACCATAGAGAAGCTGTAAGATAGTGGTTTATATTGAGTCTGCAGTTAGTTGAACCCCCTTCCTCTCTCCATAACATTGTTTGTGATGTCTACGGGCAGATTAAATAATCACATCAATAGATATCTACTGTATAAATGGTGTGTAATTCAAATCTAGAGATACTGACTGAGGCCATTATCCTCATGCTATACTGTTGAGGCATGATATGGAGACAACGGAGTTGAGAGGGTGATGCAGTTTGGAATGTATCTCCGTATGCACAGACAACACAGAGGTAAACAGGGTGAATTAGGATGGAAAAGATCCAGGGCATTCTCATTTAAAGTCAGAGAGGGGTTTGACTCGGCTCTTAAATCCTTCACTTCATCTGTGTATAATCTTTATGGAGCACGGTTTCGCACAGACACACACACAGACACACACACAGACACACACACAGACACACACACACACACACACACACACACACACACACACACACACACACACACACACACACACACACACACACACACACACACACACACACACACACACACACACACACACACACACACACACACACACACGCACACACACACACACATACACACGCACGCACGCACGCACGCACGCACACGCACACACCACACAAACACACAAACACAACAGGACCAACAGGCTCTGAGACAGCTTCTACCACCAAGCCTAAAGACTGCCAAATAGTCAATTCATTCTACCCAAACTATCTGCACTGACTCTATCTTGCACTGACCATACACATTATTCACTAGACTGTATATACATACCATTTGCACACTCACGGCCACGCAAATCCCTTACACATACAAACAATACATTTGCACACACACGCATACCGACACAACACGCACACTCACTCACACACTCTTTTACGCTAATCACATGCTACTGCTACTCTGCTCTTTATTTTACTCTTATTGTCTATCCTGCCTTCATGTACTTATCACCCTGCCTTCATGTACTTATCTACCTGAAATACCTTATTATTATCTATCCTGATGCCTAGTCACTTCACCCTGCCTTCATGTACTTATCTACCTGAAATACCTTATTATTGTCTATCCTGATGCCTAGTCACTTCACCCTGCATTCATGTACTTATCTACCTGAAATACCTTATTATTATCTATCCTGATGCCTAGTCACTTCACCCTGCCTTCATGTACTTATCTACCTGAAATACCTTATTATTATCTATCCTGATGCCTAGTCACTTCACCCTGCCTTCATGTACTTATCTACCTGAAATACCTTATTATTATCTATCCTGATGCCTAGTCACTTCACCCTGCCTTCATGTACTTATCTACCTGAACTTCCTTATTATTATCTATCCTGATGCCCAGTCACTTCACCCTGCCTTCATGTACATATCTACCTGAAATACCTTATTATTATCTATGCTGATGCCTAGTCACCTTTACCCTGTTTTCATGTACATATCTACCTGAAATACCTCATACTTCTGCACATTGGTCTGGTACTCCCTGTTTATAGCTCCATTCTTCTGTATATAATTTTATTCCTCTCATGTTACTTACTATTACATGTTTTACATATTTTTTTAAAACTGGATTTTTGGGAAAGGTTTGTCAGCAAGCATTTCGCTGTAAAGTCTACACCAGTTGTATTCACCTCATGTGATAAATAACATTTGATTTGATTAGATTTGACACACACAAATACATATGTACACATAAACACATGCATGCATTTTCCCATAAGCACAAACATATGCATGGCAGCTCATTAACATGCCGTTTGCGACCGTAAACCCCCAGAGCAACTCAGATGTGTCAATCTCCCTCTGAGCTTTCACCAGCTTCAATTTCATCTGATCTCAAAGATTTATGAATTCTCGACAGATAACACGTCCCCTCATATCATGGTTAAGCCTGTCAGAGAGAGTAGAAGTTTTCAATTTTATGAGTACCCCCCACTTAAACCAAACTTGCTACTGTGTGGCCCGCCTTTCACCTCTTCTTTCTTTAGCTCAAGCCACTAGTGTAACTGTTAATGGGATTTATCTGTTAATTGAATGATTAGAATATTCCACCCTGAAACCATATAATTATATGGAATTGATTATAATCTATAAAATTATAATCAATAAATGTGTAGTTCTAGTCAGAATTAGGGTAAAACAATATAGCTAATGTTTGTCTTTATGGTATTTTAAAGACAGACTGACTGAGCAAAATTCGGCGCCATACCTGACTAGAGATTTGGGAGAGAACGGGGAGTACGTCTCAAGGTCTCCCTAATCTCTGTCGGCTGGGTAGTGAGACAGTATGTGCGTAGGATACCTTCGGTTAGTGTGAATGTGTGTGCGTAGCAGGACATTGTGTGCTAATGTTAGTGTGAATGTGTGCGTATGGTTGTGTGAATGTGTGTGGGTGAGAAGCCTGTATAAAATTAATTGTTTTGTATTCTTGACTTTAGAACGTTCCCGTGAATAAACCTTATTGACTATTTTAGCTGGGGCTCTGTCTGTTTCATTTCAATCAGTATCTTACAAATCCTGATCTAGCAGACTGAGTAGTTTGATTGAATTGGTTTATGAACATTGGGAACATAATTCTCGAAACAGTAACCAATTAGGATTCATCTATGTCTGTACACTCTTAGAAAAAAAGGTGCTATCTAGAATCTAAAAGGGCTTTCGGCTGTCCCCATAGGAGAACCCTTTGAAGAACCCTTTTTGGTTCCAGTTAGATCCCTTTTGAGTTCCAAGTAGAACCCTTTACACTTCGATCACACCGACAG
This sequence comes from Salvelinus alpinus, assembly GCF_045679555.1. Classification (NCBI taxonomy): domain Eukaryota; kingdom Metazoa; phylum Chordata; class Actinopteri; order Salmoniformes; family Salmonidae; genus Salvelinus; species Salvelinus alpinus. The sequence continues at coordinate 86,488,337 of NC_092089.1, read as the reverse complement.
CGTCATTGAGCAAAATGATATGTAGCATCATCGGAATACGTGTGCAACAAAAGTTCAACATTCACCTTCTGCTACCATTTCTGTAAAGCCGTCTACGCATATAGTTTGATGCATACGTTCGATAAATCCAACATATTCACCACACAGACTGCACTGCAACTGCAGTGTTCCATTGGAAATGAATGCTCTTCTGGTGTACCAAAATGCAATGAAGCTGTCGGTGTGATGGAAGAGTTACACAGGGTTCTACATGGAACCCAAAATAGTTCTACCTGGAACCAAAAGGGGTTCTATTGGGACAGCCAGTTTGAGCAAAGTTCAGGCCAATAACAGTCCAGTCCGAGACCTATACTCTGTATACATATCACATACACATTGAGAATTCTAACTTTCATTTTATATTTCAGATAGCGGTGCATTCAAAGCATGGGGAAAGAGGAGGTACTAAATCATTGTGGTGGAACTCAGAGGTATATGAATATATGAATCTTTAGAGTGGTGGGATCATTCTGTGGTAGACGCCCTTTGTTGTTTGACAGTCTGTAGTCTTCACTAATGGCTCTCTCTGCTAAATGATTATGGTTGAATTCACTCCCACTCCACCTGATGTGCACACACACACACACACACACACACACACACACACACACACACACACACACACACACACACACACACACACACACACACACACACACACACACACACACACACACACACACACACACACACACACACACACACACACACACACACACACACACACACACACACTAAATGCACCCCTCCCTTCCCAGTCAACCCTGGAGCTGTTCATCTAGAGCCACTGCCGGTGAGGGAAGTGTCACCTTAACCAGAATGAATGGCCTCACTCTGAAAACACAAATTGCGAAGTAAATAGATTAGTGTGGAAACTTCCTCCATACCCCTCCGTCTTCTCCACTCCCTCCTCCCTTTCATCCGCCTTTACCCATCCACTGAGGAGGGAGGGAGGGGCATCCTATCCTACTTTCCTTGGCTCGTCATCAAAATCAGCTACATGCACTAACTCAGGATGCACACACACACCAACACACACACACCATCCCTTGCAATCAATATGCAATTTCTCCTCAGTGTATAAAAGATGGCCGTCCCACTTGTTTTGAGTAATGGGGCATCTACATGAAGAGCAGCTATAATTCTCATAACTGCGCCGGTAGCCCCTAAATTGTGATAAAAGGATTTCATCTTGTGGGCAGATGCCAACACTGAAGGGAGAAAGGCTGTTATGATTTATACCCATTTGCACTGTTTCATCTCTCCCTACTCGTTGCAAAAACAAAAGGAGAAAGTTATTATCTGATGGCATGCATTAACAAAGCACTTGGTTCCTCCTATCTCAAGTTGCCTAAGAGATTATATTTTGATACAATACCAAGTTTTTCTCCACGAAGTCTCTCATCTTCTATTACATTATTCACGTTCTTTAAACTCAGTGTAAATTCATAAAAACTTCTGCAAAATGATACCTGAGAGATTGAATCTTAGAACTTTTTCAATTTGCCTGGAACTTAAAATTCTATATGATTTTTCTGTTATTGGTTGTTTTACATTTTGTCAAGTTGAGATGAATCCTTAGCCATAAGAACACTGAGTCGATACCATAGGTAATTGATCATTTCCTACAAAGAGCAAGCCTAAGATAAAACAAAACAAGAGAACAATGCTTCAAAATAATTACAAACATTGTTTAAAAAAAAAAAAAAAAAGATAACAATTCTCCACAAACTAACTGCACCAAATGATGGTTTGCAACAGTGTAAGGGCAACAATTCAATTACCAAACAACCCTGTACTCCATCCACAACGCAATGGCACAATGGCCCTTGTATTTTTGGGCAGCCACAGGCATTTCTTTCCCCAAGACGAGCCTCATCATCCCTGACCAGCCGTGCCCCGAGGGCCGCAGTTTAAGTCCTTAAAAACCGGGGGCATTACTTAATGACAGTATTGGAGAGGCTCATGGATTGTCTGAATACAATTACGTCCTTCTGCCAAACATGTATGATAATGCCCATTCAGAGGAAGAATGGAGGATTAGGGTGGCGATGAACTTGGAAGTGGTCCACCTTTCCCAGCTCTTCGTCCCTGGGCTGGTGACGAAGAACTGGGCGGGGGCTGTCTGGAGGCTAGGCATACTAAATAGACTGAAGACAGACCTGAACACGGTGTTGGAGATTCACATGGTCGTGCGGTCGCTCCCTGGTTTTGTGTGATTGAGGCATCCTTCTATGTTCCACTGTATTGTTCTGTTATCCATTGTTCACAAACCTATGATGTAGCATTTCCTGGTACAGAAGTAAACATTTGTACAGGCTTTTTGTCTATGACTATACTGTCATGTGAACGTGAGAGAGAGAGAGACAGACATAGATAGATATGTGGAGAGAGAGAAAGAATAGAGAAGGGGTGAGATGCAACTTCTCTGCCATTTTCTCTGTGTTTTCCCATTTTCAGCGTGCCAGCGGTATTTAGATGGATTTGTCCAGGTTGGGTGAGTGATGGGTGAGGCTTTTAACAAGTTCGTTTTCCAGTCCAGCTTCTCTGTGATTGCTGCCAGACAGCGCAATCCTGGGAGAATTAAGGCTTGCTATCTCAAGCGCCGCATTGTATTGGAAATCTCCCCCCAAAAAGATTTAGATGTTGCATGTCTTCTGCTGATAAACCTCTCCATCCATACAGATTCAGAGAGCGAGAGAGAGAGAGAGAGAGAGAAAGAGCGAGAGAGAGGGATGGAGAGAGAGAGAGAGAAAGAGAGAGAGAGGAATGTAGAGAGAACAAGAGAGAGAGAGGGATGGAGAGAGACAGGGACGGAGAGAGAGAGAGGGACAGAGAGAGAGGGATGGAGAGAGGGATGAGAACGAGAGAGAGAGAGAGAGAGAGAGAGAGAGAGAGAGAGAGAGAGAGAGAGAGAGAGAGAGAGAGAGAGAGAGAGAGAGAGAGAGAGAGAGAGAGAGAGAGAGGGACTGTCTGAATACGCTGAATAATTTTTATGTGGTATTTGAGCCTCTATTCTATGACCAACATTTAAAGACACACACGCACACACACACGCACACACGCACGCACGCACGCACGCACGCACGCACGCACGCACGCACGCACGCACGCACGCACGCACGCACGCACGCACGCACGCACGCACGCACACACACACACACACACACACACACACACACACACACACACACACACACACACACACACACACACACACACACACACACACACACACACACACACACACACACACACACACACAGGAACATCAAGCACATGCTGTACCTCTTGAAATATAAGTGACCTGCATTGGTACCAGTGATGTAATGGTAAACTATTAATTTCGATCCAGTGGGCGATCAAAATAAGATGATCACCCACTGGGGGGCGCAGGCGAACATAAGGAACAAACCAGTGTTCATGATTCCACTCATTCCCAAAGAGGCAGCTGTGATGAGAACTGAGTCAGATCAAGAATATAAGAGTTCTGAGCTTTGGTCAACCCTGGGAGAGCAATAATAAGTGGGCAAACGCTAATTAACTAAATTTAAAAATGAGTAAACACTAATTAACAAAATTAAAAGGTGAGTAAATGCTAATTAACTAAATGTAAAGGCGAGTAAGCGCTAATTAACTACATTAATAGGTGAGTAAATGCTAATTAACAAATTAAAAAGGTAAGTAAACGCTCCACTACATCCCTGATTTGTACCAGAAGACCACTTGAGACAGAGCTGCAGTCTGTGTCTCCCTGGTGTGAGTATACAGTATGCATGTCTTTACTACAAGGTATAACGTCAGCTAGGTGTCACCCGGTCAGTGTCAACAAGTCGGTGTCACCCAGCCACCTCCACCGTCTGGAGGCTAACAGGGTTTGGCTGTCACCTTCCCTGCTTTGGGCCTCTCCTGCGAGCGTCCCTGTGACACCTACCGTGACCCAAGGTGGCGCTGCATCCATAGGCATAAGGACACGTCACCCTGTGGGGCTATGTGTCACTCGGCAGGATGCTCTGTCACCAGGGCCAGTGTCACCTGTCTCGGCCCCTGTCTCACCTGCTGTCAGACTTCAGCAGGGGGACCATGTCACTGCTACAGGCTGATGCCTCTATCACAACTGCCTGATAACAGCGGACCACAGAACAGAGAGGGGTAAAGGTAAGAAATGTTTGCTTTGTGAGTTCAGGCTGAACTTGTAGACTGGAAAACATTCCATGTCATTGCCAATGTTTTCAGCTTGAGTCGGTAAATAGCAAATATTACACCGTCCACAGAGGTTGCAAGCTTGTCATCGTAGCACATCCCACTTGTTTGGATAGTGAAACTTAAATCACCACACGTCAAGGTGGTGTCGTAGATTAATTAGTAATAAATGCTGTCGCAAACGGTTACGGCAGGCGTCAGGTCATGTTAATGACAGCATTACGAAGGCTTTATGACGTGGGGTAAAGGTAAAGCATCCCTCACAGCTCGGTCCGTCCCATTTCCTAATAACAGATACATTTCAGGGGGTGTGCTCCTTAGGTAACGTATTCATGGGCGAGACACTTGGCTCATTTCACACCTCAGGTGGATGGATTGCTCCACTCCTGCCTAACAATCGAACTGGTCTTTGTTAAACAAGGTACAAACTCAATTACAAAATGCCACGCGATGACAATGTATTAAGATCATAGCCACCCAGAGTCCCAGGATAGGATGCAAATGGCATGGGTCGTCCGGGTTAGGGAGGGTTTGGCCGGCAGGGATATCCTTGTCTCGTCGCGCACTAGAGACTCCTGTGGTGGGCCGGGCGCAGTGCACGCTGACCAGGTCGCCAGGTGTACGGTGTTTCCTCCGACACATTGGTGTGGCTGGGTTCCGGGTTGGATGTGCATTGTGTCAAGAAGCAGTGCGGCTTGGTTGGGTTGTGTTTCGGAGGACGCATGGCTCTTGACCTTCGCCTCTCCCGAGTCTGTACGGGAGTGGAGGCGATGAGACAAGACTGTAACTACTACCAATTGGATACCACGAAATTGGGGAGAAAAAAGGGGTAAAAAAAAAAATATTGAATAATGAGAAAAAATAAGTAGTGTACTATGTATGGGATAGGGTGCCATTTGGACACATCCCCAGTCTCCTTCACCTTGCAGGGTGGTGTACTGTGTGTAGTCCCATGTAGCTCTGTTGGTAGAGCATGGCACTTGCAACGTTGTGGGTTTCGATTCCCCCAGGGGACCAGCACTCACTACTGTAAGTTGCACTGGATAAGAGTGTCTGAAGAGTGTCTAAATCACAAGAATGTGATGCTGTATGTTTCATTGCTTGCTTCAGAGTTGACAATGCTGTACTTGTGTTGGAGGTATGGGAAAACATAAGACTGTGGATAGACTTCCTGATTGTTGACATACATTACCAGATTGTGGAAATACATTACCTGATTGTGAAAATAATGTACATTCTTGTAGACATATATTACCTGATTGTTGACATACATTACCAGATTGTGGAAATACATTACCTGATTGTGATAATACATTACCTGATTGTGGACATATATTACCGGATTGTTGACATACATTACCATATTGTGGACATACATTACCTGATTGTGGACATATGTTACCTGATTGTTGACATACATTACCATATTGTGGACATACATTAACTGATTGTGGACATATATTACCTGATTGTTGACATACATTACCATATTGTGGACATACATTACCTGATTGTGGACATATATTACCTGATTGTTGACATACATTACCAGATTGTGGGCATACGTTACCTGGTTGCAAAATTTTAAAAACACTTGATATAAATACAGAACTTAACCTCAATAGAGTTGTTTATCCATAGCAACGGAGACATAGACGTCTTTAGAGACCACTGTAGAGTCAAACAGAGACATAGATGTCTTTGGAGACCACTGTAGAGTCAAACAGAGACATAGACGTCTGTGGAGACCACTGTATAGTCAAACAGAGACATAGACGTCTTTGGAGACCACTGTAGAGTCAAACAGAGACATAGACGTCTGTGGAGACCACTGTAGAGTCAAACAGAGACATAGACGTCTTTGGAGACCACTGTAGAGTCAAACAGAGACATAGACGTCTGTGGAGACCACTGTAGAGTCAAACAGAGACATAGATGTCTTTGGAGACCACTGTAGAGTCAAACAGAGACATAGACGTCTGTGGAGACCACTGTCGAGTCAAACAGAGACATAGACGTCTGTGGAGACCACTGTAGAGTCAAACAGAGACATAGATGTCTTTGGAGACCACTGTAGAGTCAAACAGAGACATAGATGTCTTTGGAGACCACTGTAGAGTCAAACAGAGACATAGACGTCTGTGGAGACCACTGTAGAGTCAAACAGAGACATAGATGTATTTGGAGACCACTGTAGAGTCAAACAGAGACATAGACCACTGTAGAGTCGAACAGAGACATAGACTTTTATATAGACCACTGTAGAGTCAAACAGAGACATAGAGATGTCTTTGGAGACCACTGTAGAGCTGAACAGAGACATAGGCTTCTATATAGACCACTGTAGAGCTGAACAGAGACATAGACTTCTATATAGACCACTGTAGAGCCGAACAGAGACATAGACTTCTATATAGACCACTGTAGAGCTGAACAGAGACATAGACTTCTATATAGACCACTGTAGAGCTGAACAGAGACATAGACTTCTATATAGACCACTGTAGAGCCGGACAGAGACATAGACTTCTATAAAGACCACTGTAGAGCCGAACAGAGACATAGACTTCTATATAGACCACTGTAGAGCTGAACAGAGACATAGACTTCTATATAGACCACTGTAGAGCTGAACAGAGACATGGACTTCTATATAGACCACTGTAGAGCTGAACAGAGACATAGACTTCTATATAGACCACTGTAGAGCCGAACAGAGACATAGAGTTCTATATAGACCACTGTAGAGCTGAACAGAGACATAGACTTCTATATAGACCACTGTAGAGCCGAACAGAGACATAGACTTCTATATAGACCACTGTAGAGCCGAACAGAGACATAGAGTTCTATATAGACCACTGTAGAGCTGAACAGAGACATAGAGTTCTATATAGACCACTGTAGAGCTGAACAGAGACATAGACTTCTATATAGACCACTGTAGAGCCGAACAGAGACATATACTTCTATATAGACCACTGTAGAGCCGAACAGAGACATAGACTTCTATATAGACCACTGTAGAGCCGAACAGAGACATAGACTTCTATATAGACCACTGTAGAGCTGAACAGAGACATGGACTTCTATATAGACCACTGTAGAGCTGAACAGAGACATGGACTTCTATATAGACCACTGTAGAGCTGAACAGAGACATGGACTTCTATATAGACCACTGTAGAGCTGAACAGAGACATGGACTTCTATATAGACCACTGTAGAGCCGAACAGAGACATATACTTCTATATAGACCACTGTAGAGCTGAACAGAGACATAGACTTCTATATAGACCACTGTAGAGCTGAACAGAGACATGGACTTCTATATAGACCACTGTAGAGCTGAACAGAGACATAGACTTCTATATAGACCACTGTAGAGCTGAACAGAGACATAGACTTCTATATAGACCACTGTAGAGCTGAACAGAGACATAGACTTCTATATAGACCACTGTAGAGCCGGACAGAGACATAGACTTCTATATAGACCACTGTAGAGCCGAACAGAGACATAGACTTCTATATAGACCACTGTAGAGCTGAACAGAGACATGGACTTCTATATAGACCACTGTAGAGCCGAACAGAGACATAGACTTCTATATAGACCACTGTAGAGCCGAACAGAGACATAGACTTCTATATAGACCACTGTAGAGCTGAACAGAGACATAGACTTCTATATAGACCACTGTAGAGCTGAACAGAGACATAGACTTCTATATAGACCACTGTAGAGCCGAACAGAGACATAGGCTTCTATATAGACCACTGTAGAGCTGAACAGAGACATAGACTTCTATATAGACCACTGTAGAGCTGAACAGAGACATAGACTTCTATATAGACCACTGCAGAGCCGAACAGAGACATAGGCTTCTATATAGACCACTGTAGAGCTGAACAGAGACATAGACTTCTATATAGACCACTGTAGAGCTGAACAGAGACATAGACTTCTATATAGACCACTGTAGATCCGGACAGAGACATAGACTTCTATATAGACCACTGTAGAGCTGAACAGAGACATAGACTTCCAAATAGACCACTGTAGATCCGGACAGAGACATAGACTTCTATATAGACCACTGTAGAGCCGAACAGAGACATAGACTTCTATAAAGACCACTGTAGAGCTGAACAGAGACATATACTTCTATATAGACCACTGTAGATCCGGACAGAGACATAGACTTCTATATAGACCACTGTAGAGCTGAACAGAGACATAGACTTCTATATAGACCACTGTAGAGCTGAACAGAGACATATACTTCTATATAGACCACTGTAGAGCCGGACAGAGACATAGACTTCTATATAGACCACTGTAGAGCTGAACAGAGACATATACTTCTATATAGACCACTGTAGAGCTGAACAGAGACATAGACTTCTATATAGACCACTGTAGAGCTGAACAGAGACATAGACTTCTATATAGACCACTGTAGAGCCGAACAGAGACATAGACTTCTATATAGACCACTGTAGAGCTGAACAGAGACATAGACTTCTATATAGACCACTGTAGAGCTGAACAGAGACATAGACTTCTATATAGACCACTGTAGAGCTGAACAGAGACATAGACTTCTATATAGACCACTGTAGAGCTGAACAGAGACATAGACTTCTATATAGACCACTGTAGAGCTGAACAGAGACATATACTTCTATATAGACCACTGTAGAGCTGAACAGAGACATAGACTTCTATATAGACCACTGTAGAGCTGAACAGAGACATATACTTCTATATAGACCACTGTAGAGCCGGACAGAGACATAGACTTCTATATAGACCACTGTAGAGCTGAACAGAGACATAGACTTCTATATAGACCACTGTAGAGCTGAACAGAGACATATACTTCTATATAGACCACTGTAGAGCTGAACAGAGACATGGACTTCTATATAGACCACTGTAGAGCTGAACAGAGACATATACTTCTATATAGACCACTGTAGAGCCGAACAGAGACATATACTTCTATATAGACCACTGTAGAGCTGAACAGAGACATAGACTTCTATATAGACCACTGTAGAGCCGAACAGAGACATAGGCTTCTATATAGACCACTGTAGAGCCGAACAGAGACATAGACTTCTATATAGACCACTGTAGAGCCGGACAGAGACATAGCGATATCAATAGAGGTGCCACCACTGCCAGGTTTCTCTCTCCTTCCTCACCTAGGGGCCCTCCACAGGACATAATATGCTAATTCACCACCCCGAGGGGCCTTGTACATACCACTCCTTCCTCTCCCCCTGTAGTGGTTCATGTTGGACTGCTTGTTTGGGAGACTTACTGTAGCCCAGCCGCAGCCCTTCTCTGCTTTGTGCTGTGCAGTGCAGAAATAAATGTGCGTCATAAATCTAGCATATGGCCCGCTCGGGGGCACCGGCAGGTTTAGAACCACTTTGGGGGGGTGAAGGTAGAAGATGCACTCACAGACTGGTCAAGGCATTAAAAAAGGCCATATGCCATTAGAGTGGACACACCATGGCATAATGCTGTATAATTCCCCTACTTTAGACTGATTAATTATTCATTTACCCTGTAGGGGACTAGGGAATCTCCTGGCCATCTAACACTAGGAGGAAAAGAGGGAGGCAGTAATCGGAGGTGTGTGGGTGTGTGTGTGTAGTGAAGACATGTTAGTGGGAAGCATAAAAGGCCATGGGGTGAGGATAATAATAAAGCTGGTCCCTGGAGAGCTTTGTTGGTCCCTGGAGGGCTTTGTTGGTCCCTGGAGGGCTTTGTTGGTCCCTGGAGGACTTTGTTGGTCCCTGGAGAGCTTTGTTGGTCCCTGGAGGACTTTGTTGGTCCCTGGAGAGCTTAGTTGGTCCCTGGAGGGCTTTGTTGGTCCCTGGAGGACTTTGTTGGTCCCTGGAGAGCTTAGTTGGTCCCTGGAGAGCTTTGTTGGTCCCTGGAGGACTTTGTTGGTCCCTGGAGAGCTTAGTTGGTCCCTGGAGGGCTTTGTTGGTCCGTGGAGGACTGGAGGGCTTTGTTGGTCCGTGGAGGACTGGAGGGCTTTGTTGGTCCCTGGAGAGCTTAGTTGGTCCCTGGAGGACTTTATTGGTCCCTGGAGAGCTTTATTGGTCCCTGGAGGGCTTTGTTGGTCCCTGGAGGACTTTATTGGTCCCTGGAGAGCTTTCTTGGTCCCTGGAGGGCTTTGTTGGTCCGTGGAGGACTAGAGGACTGTGTTGGTCCGTGGAGGGCTAGAGGACTGTGTTGGTCCGTGGAGGACTGGAGGACTGTGTTGGTCCCTGGAGGGCTTTGTTGGTCCGTGGAGGACTGTGTTGGTCCCTGGAGGGCTGGAGGACTGTGTTGGTCCCTGGAGGGCTGGAGGACTGTGTTGGTCCCTGGAGGGCTGGAGGACTGTGTTGGTCCCTGGAGGGCTGGAGGACTGTGTTGGTCCCTGGAGGGCTGGAGGACTGTGTTGGTCCCTGGAGGGCTAGAGGACTGTGTTGGTCCCTGGAGGGCTGGAGGACTGTGTTGGCCCCTGCAAGACTGTATAGGTCCCTGGAGGACTGTGTTTATGCTTCTGCCTCTGGTTTTATTTATTCATCTAGGGATTTACCTTTGCACAGACTCCTGCACAATCTATTGAATTATTAATTGATTATCATGTGGGTGCAAATTATCTTAGGGAGTTATTTATCTTTGACTCTTCCAACTATTAACAATGCCTTCGGAAAGTATTCAGACCCATTTACTTTCTCCACATTTTGTTATGTTACAGCCTTATTCTAAAATTGATGAAATTGTTTTTTTCCCCTCATCAATCTACACACAATACCCCATAACGACAAAGCAAAAACAGGTTTTTAAGACAATTTTGCTAATTAATAAAAATATATACAAATTATCACATTTACCTATGTATTCAGACCCTTTACTCAGCACTCTGTTGAAGCACCTTTGGCAGTGATTATAGCCAAGAGTCTTCTTGGGTATGACGCTACAAGCTTGTCACACCTGTATTTGGGGAGTTTCTCCCATTCTTCTCTGCAGATCCTCTCAAGCTCTGTCAGGTTGGATGGGGAGTGTCACTGCACAGCTATTTTCAGGTCTCTCCAGAGAAGTTCGATGGTGCCAGGTTTCACCAGACATGACGCTTGGCATTCATCAGACCAGAGAATCTTGTTTCTCATTGTCTGAGAGTCTTTAGGCGCCTTTTGGCAAACTCCAAGTGGGCTGTCATGTGCCTTTTACTGAGGAGTGGCTTCAGTCTGGTCACTCTACAACAGTGGTTCCCAAAAGTTTTATAGTCCTGTACCCAAAGGTTTTATAGTCCGCAAACTCCAGCTGTGTACCTCCTCTAGCACCAGGGTCAGCACCATCTCAAATGTTGTTTTTTGCCATCATTGTAAGCCTGCCATAAACACACTATACAATACATTTATTAAACATAAGAATGAGTGTGAATTTTTGTCATAACCTGGCTCATGGGAAGTGACAAAGTGCTCCTGTAGGACCAGGGCACAAATAAAAATATAATAATAAACAATAATTTTGCTCTTTATTTAGCCTTCTTACATATAAAACCTTATTTGTTCATCAAAAATGTTTTGCTTGACATATACCAGGAGCTGTGCCAGGCCCGCCACGTCTGAGTCATCCAGCTGTAACGCATAGAATTCACTGGCGTATATGCGAAGCAGCAAATGTTTCAAAACATCTCCTGCCATGTCACTGATGCATTGTGAAACAGTGTTGTTTGATGAAGGCATTGTCTGTATAGTTTATTTGGCCTTTTCCCCCAGCATTGTCCCAGCCATATCCGTGTCAGCAGTAAGAATTAAGGCCTCCACAACAGTATGGGGCTTGCCTGTCCTAGCCACTCGGTAGCTCACCATATAAGACACTTCTAGACCCTTCTTATTAATGGTATCTGTTGCTTTTATACATGTCTTACTACTCGAAAGTCATCTTTATTCTCACTCAAAAAACTCCAGTGGCTTATTTTTCAAATTGTCATATTCCGTTTCTAAATGTCTGAAAAGAGGGAAGGTTTCCCACGAGAGAGTAACGGTTCATGTGATTGGATGTTAATTATTTGAGTAGGCTACAAGTTTTTGGCATTGTGTTGTTATTTCGCTGAATAGTAGATGGTTTAATTTTATTTTTGACAATGAATCGAGGCTACTCAGGCGAGAAAAAAACCTCACCCAAATGTATAGCCCAATTGGAAAAGAGAAATGTTCTGTTTGAAAGGTACTTTTTTTTTTTTTTTTTTTTTTTTTATGTGAATCACATTTTCATTTGGCTTATGCCTGACGGGATTGTTTGGAATCACCAAATCAGTTTGGGAGTGTCACGCCCTGGCTATAGAGAGGGTTTTTATTCTCTATTTTGGTTAGGCCAGGGTGTGACTAGGGTGGGCAGTCTATGATATTTTTTCTAGGTTATTGGTTTTCTATGTGTTTGGCCTGGTGTGGTTCCCAATCAGAGGCAGCTGTCTATCGTTGTCTCTGATTGGGAGCCTTATTTAGGTAGCCTGTTTTCCATTGTGTGTTGTGGGTGATTGTTTTCTGTTTAGTGTGTGTTTCACCTGACGGAGCTGTTGTCGGTTGTCACTTTGTTGTTTTGCTTTGTAGTGTTCAGTTTACCATTAAAATGACGAACACTTACCACGCTGCGTTTTGGTCCTCTCCTTCTCCAGACGACAATCGTTACAGGGAGTACCTGCTCTACAATAAAGGCCTGATTGGTGGAGTACTGCAGAGAGGGTTGTCCTTCTGGAAGGTTCTCCCATCTCCACAGAGGAACTCTAGAGCTCTGTCAGAGTGACCATCGGGTTCTTGGTCACCTCCCTTACCAAGAACCTTTTCTCCCGATTATTCCGTTTGGCCGGGCGACCAGCTCTAGGAAAAGTCTTGGTGGTTCCAAACTTCCTCCATTTAAGAATGATGGAGGCCACTATATTCTTGGGGACCTTCAATGGTGCAGAATTTAGTTTGTTCCCTTCCCCAGTTCTGTGCCTCAACACAATACTGTCTCTGATTTCTATGGACAATTCCTTCGACCTCATGGCTTTGGTTTTTGCTCTGACGTGCACTGTCAACTGTAGGACCATAAATAGAAAGGTGTGTGCCTTTCCAAATCATGTCCCATCAATTGAATTTACCACAGATGGAATCCAATCAAGTTGTAGAAACATCTCAAGGATGATCAAAGGAAACAGGATGCACCTGAGCTCAATTTCGAGTCTCATAGCAAAGGGTCTGAATAACTATGTAAATAAGGTATTTATGTTTTTTAAATGTAATACATTTTTTAAAACCTGTTTTTGCTTCGTCATTATGGGGTATTTTGTGTAGATTGCTGAGGAACTATTTGAATTTAATCAATTTTAGAATATGGCTGTAACGTAACAAAATGTGGAAAAAGTCAAAGGGTCTGAATACTTTACGAATGCACTGTATTGCCCGAGGTGAAAGAGAGGATTTGAGGGTTAATACTATTGCTTGGAAACCTAGCCATAGAGATGGATAGATGCACTTGCCACAAAGCCTGTTTTAGCCTGGTCCACGCTGTTGAAGGCTTTCACCATTTAAAAGAAGTCAACTGCTTAGGACCGGTCCAGCACTGCAGGTAGCAGTTAATCACTCCAGCTCAGTAGGCTGTATGCACCTGGTAGGCGTCATGTACCTTTTTACGAGTTAGTTTACGAACAATCTATATACTCATAGAAGCGAAAATGTAGTACCTTAAAGTGGAGATAGCCCTCCAAGGCGTTGCCCATGCTGTCACAGAAGCGATCAACGGCAAAGATAAGTGTGCCGTCTTTCGATCTCTGTGATCATGCTCTACAAATTGGGCCAGCATTTACTTCCAGGCCAAGGGACCCACCTCCTGAATAAAATGCACTCAGACAATACAACTGGTAAGACATTTTACATAAATTATTGTCTTTATGAGTATATAAAGGACTTGCACAGGTGGACAGAGTAGATAGGTATTGATGTGTTTGCTGAATTGAACACATTTGCTGAGCTCTATCAAAGTCTTCCTCCAGCTGTTTCATGCTCAACAACGTGACTTAGTGAAAAGAAAGAACAGAGTGAAGTAATGGGAAGGTACAGTGCCAGGAGAGACAGTGGGAACTAAAAACGGAATAATTTCGGGAAGGTAAGGAGGGAAAACCTCTAGCCAGTGTTCCATATGTAGTGCCATAGTGATGCGTTCATTTCGGGATCTGTCCGCATGTGTTACTGAAGCCTATGAGCACAGTTTGCAACTGCATACAGACTACACCATGAACAAAACAAGCCAACAGAACTCATTAAAACATAGTTTGTCTTGAGCATGGTGTTGCAGAGACCACTCAAGGCACTTCCTTCCTACTGTTTCGTCAGCAAAGAAAACAATGGGTGAAGCCTTAGCGCTGTGCTTTGTTTTTCTCAGCCACTGATATTTGTGTGAAAAACACTGTACTGAAAGAACTGATTGATGTGGTGGTGGTTGTTTTTTCATTTTCGGTCTTCATTTCTGGCCAGGCTAGAATGTTCTCAGAGCGTATCCTATCAGGTACCATTAGAGACATTATCAAAGGCTATGTTCTTACTCTAAGTAAAGGAGAAAAATAAGTTCTGTGAGAAGCCATTGTTCCAAGTCATTCGCCTCCACCACATGGTACTCATAATGAACCCATTTCAAACTAAAACATGTTTCTAGGTTCATCCTCCGAGTCTAAGGCTGTTTCGTCTAAGACAAGGACGCCAGGAATGCGGTGTCCCTTTTCGGATTTGGAGCCTGGATGGATCAAACGTGCCCTTCTCTCCTTGACTGGAACAATGCTGTCCAGTGTATTAGATTCGACAAGGGCATCCATTGCGAGCCATCTGAGAAACTAGACCCAGACCGGCTCAAGCTAAGCAGACACTTTCTCCTAGATCACTTACCCATCTAAAGCGAGAGACTTGTTCACCGCTAAGCGGGTGCGATGTAATTAGGCCCAGGAACACAAAGGAGCCTACACTCTGAACGAGGGGAGATGGATGGCTCGATGACTCATTAGGAGATCAGCCATTAGATAAGAATTGTCTTGGGTGTCCCCCAGGCCCCTGCAATGCACCTGCCAGCAGGTGACCCCCCCACCACCCCACTTCTTCCACCCCTCACATTCCCTGGTCCTCAGAGAGTACAATGTTCTGTGGGGCTGATAATGGAGGTAACGAGGGGGGTGGGAGTACATTCAACATAAATGTGTGTTTCTGCAAAAAACGAAAGGGGGACAGAGTGTCCCTATCGGATCCTGAGAATAAAAAAATATCAAACAACAGTGTAAAATATGTGAAAGACATTGATAGATGATGTTGGATTATGTTTCCCATTTTGGAACCACTTTACTTTGGGAGAATAGAGCCAGATTAAACTCTGAGTTGATCTGAGGCTTGATATTGAAGATATGGATTTAGGTCTCATTTCAGAACAATAAAAAAAACCTTGTTAGCGTTCTAAAGACTAATGATGTTGACAGGAAGACTAATTGCAAAGTGTCAAAAGCTGCCACTCATTTGACAACCACAACCTGTAAAAGCTGCCAACAACCTCTTTAGAAAATATTTACACACCAATACTCTGCAAGAATGCCACACATTTTGCCACACACTAAATTAGAATAACATTCCTGTCATTGTTAAATCTCACATTCTCACAGTTTCATATAGGAAGACTCAACGGGAAAAGGCCTTTGAAATGACCATTTCCTTGCACATCATAGTGTCAAAAGATCAAATTGAATACTATTTCACTTCCACCTGAAAGATATGTTTCCCTTGCCTAATTTAATTCCCTTGGCAAGATTGTAAAATACAATGTTGTAATTGTTGCTGCATGATAACACTGTACATTAAGTTAAGAATACTAATTTGATCTACAGGATTATGTTACCCGTGTGGGTGCAAGGATATTTTTTAAGCCATTTTGTTTTCCACAAAGCTCCCATTGTGTGATGCAAATAAAGAATGTACACAAAGGTATTGCTGTTGAAATTAGGAATCCATGTCTTTACACCAAGGATATGTTCTCCCTATCCCTTTTCTCCCAGTCAATATACCCTGCCCAGGTTGAGCTCCTTTCAAACTTTCCTCCACTTTGGCAGAAATGACAGCTGAGCAAAATGCCAAAGCTTCTCCTTCTCTTCTGAAAAGGCTAAATGAAGGGGTTGTCAAAAGTGCACCAGAAAAGCCTGTCAGGTCAGGCAAAATGCAACGGTTACGCTTCCGAAATTCACAGCCCCTAGCCCTCTCTGTGGTATGGAGGAAAGAGGGGAAAAAAGGGAATTGACGATGAAATGAATTTTTGAATATGGAGTGGGTCTTTCTTAAACCTGATTCTTCTTGGTTTTGCCCCAGACATTCGGTTTTCACATACTGCAGAAATGTATCACTGGCAATTAAGTCTATCCATCCATCCCTGTGAAAGAAAAAGAGAGTATGTGATACAATCCACAAAGAACAGAGAAGAACATTTCTGATTAGGCCTACAGCTGAACTAAGGGTGCAGACTGAGACTAGAAATAACTAGGATTTTAACAGTATTTATTTTCATTGCCTGACTATGCATTATTGGCTTCTACTCAAACTGCCAAAATAAATGCTTATAAGCAGTGTCCTTCATGTTGTATAAAATGTGCATGTTTCATTCAGTAATTAGTGTTCATCATCGCGTTATTACAATGACACATTAGCGAGCGTAAAGATCAATATGCACGCTCGTTGTGCCAATGGGCAAGTCACCATGTGATGGCTGAAGCGTTCGCCAAAGCTTTGATAGAAGCGATGTAAGCACTGATGCAGGGCATCCTATCCTGCCGCAGCCATCCTCCAAGGGGTTATCAGTCGATTAACTTATTTCCCCGTATTAACAGGAGATTCTGATTCTGATGAGCCATTATCAAGATAGGGCTGAAGGAAACTCAATTAGCGAGTTTGCGGCCTCATGCGTATTCTCACTTCACCGATGTGTTGCTTTGTCTGCACTCTTCCACAAAATACCCAAGACTATTATGAGCAAATGGAACAGGTTAAGTTTTAGAGGGCAGTGGTTTGTGGTATATTTCATCAAGTTTAGTCAATGGTAAATTAATTCACATTTAAAGGGGGAAAAAAATACCTGTATATTCATAAACAC